>NC_061826.1:36811608-36816608 GCF_019202785.1 Penaeus chinensis | reverse complement strand
GGTATGAATGAGAATGAATATCTTCACAATACAAGAGGTGTATTTAAAATACATCTCTTGTATTGTGAAGATATTCATTCTCATTCATACCTTTTATACATTTGTCAACATGAACGCGGTTCATATATGTATATGTATATATATACATATATATATATACATATATATATATATATATATATATATATGTATATATATATCTATACATACATATATATATATATATATATATATATATATATATATATGTATATATATATATGTATATATATATATATATATATATATATATATATATATATATATATATATATATATATATATGTATACACACACATATATATTTATATGTATATATGTACACACACAGATATATATGTATATACATACAAATACATTCACACGCACATACACGCTAAAACACAAAGACCCAAGCCCCGCACGGCAATCGCCCGAGGGTACAGAATGAGGGTATCGGTCACCACGTTAATTATACCGACTTTATGTGAAATAGAGAGGAAGAGCTGGTAATTAGGTAGCGTAGCGGGTGTCAGAAGGGAAGGTGGATAATGATAGCCTTTGATTGTGATGACTAAGGTGTAACAAAAGAGTAGGGTGGGAGAAAGAGAGAGATGAAAAAAAAAAAAGAATAGAAAAAAAGGGAGCGGTCAGAAGTGCCTGCTGATCCTTTTGTGTCTGTGTGTGTCTGTGTGTGTGTTCCGTGGGCGAGAGAGGGACTGTGTGCGTGTGTGTGTGTGTGTGCGTGCGTGTGTATGTGTGTTATTATCATGATTGTTGTTACTATTACTATTGTTATTATTACTAACATTGTTGTTGTTATTGTTGTTATCATTATCATTGTTAATATCTTCAACACTATCACTATTAGGCCTATTGTTATTATTAATATTATCATTACCGTCACTTTTGTATTGATGCAGAAATTATTATTTTTACTACGACTGCTACTATTATTGATATTAACATTATTTTCAATATCATCATTATTATTATCATTATATTTATTATCATTATCGTCATTACTACCACTATCACTACTACTACTACTACTAGTACTACTTCTACTACTACTACTACTATTAATATTACTATTACTACTACTACTATTACTACTATTACTACTACTACTACTATTACTACTACTACTATTACTGCTACTACTACTACTATTACTACTATTACTACTACTACTACTATTATTATTATTACTACTACTATTACTACTACTACTAAAATTACTTCTATTACTACTACTACTAAAATTACTACTATTAATACTACTACTACTACTATTACTACTACTACTAAAAATACTACTTTTACTACTTCTAATACTACTATTACTACTACTACTAAAAATACTACTTTTACTACTACTACTACTACTACTATTATTACTACTACTACTACTTCTACTATTACTGCTGCCACTTCTAATATTAGCATAATCAGTACTACAACTACTAACACTGCTGCTTTTCTCATTATCCTTATTAATTTTGAAATGTAGATGTGTGTGGTTGTTGTGTGAGCCTTTTTGAGTTATGTGTATTGTATTTGTTTGTATTTGTTATATATTTCATTTGTTTTATGTATCAGTACATTTAGGTATGAATAAATATATCTACTTGTATGGACCGGAAATAGACACTTAATTATGCTCTCACGAATTTCTCTTCATCCTAACTATTACAAAGAAAGATAATAATGAAAAAAAAAAAAAACATTAATGACAGACGAATAAAAATAGGAGTAATGACAATAATCAAATTGGAAAATGTATAAAAAATAATGATAATGATAAGAAAATGATAATAGATAAATAGGAATAAAAAGAATGATAGCAATAATAAAATGGGAAAATATACAAGAAAATGATAGTATCAAAAAAAGGACAGATGAATAAAGATAAAAAGGCAAATAACAATAATACAATGGAAATTGTGACAGACCCAGAAGATACGAATTCCAAATATCTCCAAATATTTACCTTAATATTTCTGTAGCTTTATTTTCCCCCATTCTTATATGAAGTCGCTATGATCAGGTTCTGGTAGATTTTTTTAAATATCCGGATGCCCTTCCTGACGGCAACCCTCTCTCTTCACCCTCAAAACACTAACACAAGACTCATTAAATAGTGACTGATTAATCATTACATGCCTTGTAGCTATGATTTGTCCTATTAAAACACTTGTTAGAAGAACTGTAGGGTTTGTTAATAAAATTAGCCTGGATTGAACAATACACTTGGTTAGACAACAAACTTAATTAAGATTTGAAACGTATATGATAATCCAGAGGGAAGTGAATGGTTGTTTTTTTTATATATTACGAAAGAAACGCAATACTGTTAATTGTAAACTGTAATTAATTCTACATAATTAGCATAAAGATTTAAAACAAAGATCATAGACAGCGTGATTACGGTCGACAATGGATTTTTTTAAAGACGGATAATAATTAAGCATTGCGCAACATATGAATGCCTTTTTTATGAACGCCATGATGCCCAAGACTGAAGGAATTTGTTATTATTAGTCTAAAAGACGTATGTAGTTATATATATATATATATATATATATATATATATATATATATATGTATATGTATATATATGTATATATGTATATATATGAATAAATAAATATGTATATATGTGTGTGTATATATATGTATATATATATATGTATATATATATATATATATATATATATATATATATATATATATATATATATATATATATATATTCACCTCCACATATAAATAAAAAAATAAACACACAAAAACAAAAAACAAAAAAAAACATATTTTCATTCGTCATATACGCCACAAGCCAGATAATTATCATAATCATTATCCCTTTTTTTATGCATATTTTCTTTTCATCCTGTTTCTCAAACATTCAGTCTCACCCCCCCCTCCCCATTTCTCTCTCTCTCTCTCTCTCTCTCTCTCTCTCTCTCTCTCTCTCTCTCTCCCACAGAACCCTGTCATACCAGCTGTCATATCAAAGTGACAGGCATAGTGACAGCTTGTACGTGAGGCTACGTTATGTCAAGTGGTTCTGAATGCTCATGTCATTTGATGTATTCACGGCTAAGGAGAAAGAGTGGGGGGTGGGGGAAGGGGGACGGGGAGGGGGAGGGGGAGGGGGGAGAGGGGAGAGGGAGAGGGATAGAGGAGGGGAGGGGGAGAGGAGGGGGTGGGGTAGAGGAGGGGAGTGGGAAGAGGAGGGGAGGGGAAGAGGAGAAAGAGATGGGGGAGGGGTTAGGGAGGGGAGAGGAAAAGAACGGAGGGGAGGGGATAGTGGAGGGAAGAGGTGAGGAGGGGGAGATGAGAGGGGGGAGGGGAGGGGGTAGAGGATGACAGCAAGAGAAGGGAGAAGAGGAGAGGAAGGGAGAGGCAGAGGAGAGGAGGGGAAGGAGAGGAGGGGAGGGGGCATAGGAGAGGAGAGGGGAAGGGAAGAGGAGAAAGAAAGGAGGGATTAGGGAGGGGGAGAGGAGAGAAAGGGAGGGATAGAGGGGGAGGGACGAGGCAGGGATATGAAGAATGGAGGGGGAGGGGAGGGGGGTGGAAAAGGATGAGAGAAGAAAAGAGACAGAGAAAAGAGAGAGAAGGAAAAGATATAGAGGGACTAGGGGAAGGAGAGAGGGAAGAAGAAACGAAGATGGAGAGAAGAAGGGTGAGGAAGAGGACGAGGAGAAGGAAGAGTCGAATAGATAAGAAGAGAGGGAGAAGAGAAGGGGAGGGGAAAAGCAGAGGAAAAAAGAGAAGAGGAAAACTTGAGGAAACTCTTTTACCTTATTATATAATCCGTTATTCATTGCAGTTTGTGTTGTATTTGTATTTATTTTGTATTATTTGTATTTTTTGTATTTATTTTCCTTCTCTCCTTTTCTCTTTTTTATGATTTCGCCTTTGCTTGATTCTTTTATCTATTTTTAAGCTTCCTTTACTTTCGAGTTGTCTGTCTGCTGATTTGTTTTCTTTTTTTGTTTTCTTTTTTTATAGTTACTCTTCTCCTTATACTTGCATACGGTACAATACAATGTCTTTTGGATGTACAGTATCTCATACAGAACTCTCTCTCTCTCTCTCTCTCTCTCTCTCTCTCTCTGTGTCTGTCTGTTTGTCTCTCCTTCCCTCCCTCCCTCCTTCCTCCCCCCCTCTCTCTCTCTCTATCTGTCTGTCTGTCTGTCTGCTTGTCTGTCTGTCTGTCTGTCTGTCTGTCTGTATGTATGTATGTATGTATGTATGTATGTCTCTCTCTCTCTCTCTCTCTCACACACACACACACACACACACACACACACACACACACACAGTACATAAAAAAAAAAAAAATAACGCACATAATCTCCTCTGTTTGCAAAGCAGAAGAAATGTGCAACAAAGGCAACACTCAGGCAATACTTTCCTTTTGCACTTCTCAAGTAGGTTAATTAGTGCAAGGGAAAGATGTTATATATTGTTCTCAGTCTGTCTGTTTGTCTGTCTGTCTCTCTATCTCTATCTCTCTCACTCTCTCATTCTCTCCCCCTCTCTCTCTCTCTCTCTTTCTCATTCCCTCTATATGTCTGTCTGTCATCTCTCTATCTATCTATATATCTGTTTCTCTGTCTGTCTCTGTCTGTCTGTCTCTGTCTGTCTGTCTCTCTCTCTATCTCTATCTCTCTCACTCTCTCATTCTCTTTCTCTCTCTCTCTCTCTCTCTCTCTCTCTCTCTCTCTCTCTCTCTCTCTCTCTCTCTCTCTCTCTCTCATTCTCTCTTTTTCTCTCTTTCTCATTCCCTCTATCTGTCTGTCTGTCATCTCTCTATCTCTCTCTCTATCTATCTATCTATCTGTCTGTCTGTCTGTCTCTGTGTCTGTCTGCCTTTTGCACTTCTCATGTAGGTTAATTAGTGCAAGAGAAAGATGTTATATATTGTTCTCTGTATATCTGCCTCTCTCTCTCTCTCTCTCTCTCTCTCT
>NC_061826.1:36796608-36799108 GCF_019202785.1 Penaeus chinensis | reverse complement strand
TTCCCTTCCTTCTTGCCATTAATTAAAATGTTACTTGTGTGAGATGTATTATGAAAAGAAGAAAAGGGTTAAGATAGAGCTATAATGATGATGATAATAATGCTAATAATAATGATCATTATAATAAAAATAAGTACAGTCAATTGAATTATCATAAGAAGAATGATAATGTAAAGATAGAAAAACATAACAGAAATGATAATGATGATAAATATAATAACAATAGTAATAATGATAATAATAATAATAATAATAATAATAATAATAATAATAATGATAATAATAATAACAATAATAATGATAATGATAATAATAATAACAATAAAAATCACAATAATAATGATAATAATAATGATAATGGCAATAATGATAATGTTAGTAATATCAATAATGATCATAACGATAATGATAACAAAAATAATGACAATGATAGTGATACTAATGGTAATAGTAATGATAATGATAACATTAATGATAATAACAAAGATAATGATACTAATGATTACATTAATATTAATAAGAAATTAATGATAATGATAAGAAAGGTAATGATAATAATATTAAGAAGAACAATTTTAATAATAACAATTATATTGATAATTATGATAATAATAATAATAATAATAATAGTAATAATAATAATAATAATAATAATGATAATGATAATGATAATGATAATGATAATGATAATGATAATGATAATGATAATGATAATGATAATGATAATGATAATGATAATAATAATAATAAATATGATATGAATAATAAGAAAACACTAATAGTAATAAAAGCAAAAGATAATATTAATGATAATAAAGATAATAATTATGAATGCATCAATAATACTAAAGCAGCTTCATATTTCCAGCTCACGCAACGGACGGTCTGACACCAACTCCGAGTTCGTGCTAACGGGGTCAACATATCATTAATGAGTTGGGTGCAGAAATTATCTCATAGACTGCAACGTGTCACGCAATGAGAAAATTATACCAGGCAATTACCTAACAGTAATGAAAGGATTATTTATGAAAAAAAAAAAAACCTCAGTAAGCTTTGGGTGAACGGGTGAGGTAACGGTGAAATATGGAGGAGTGTGAGTGATATCAGAGTGATAATTCAGTGGGAGTAGATATATATATATATATTTTTCTTCTTCTTTCTTTCTTTCTTTCTTCTTATTTTTCTTTTCTTTTCTTTTTCTTTTTTTTCTTTTTTTCTTTCTTTCTTTTTTCTTTCTTTTCTTTTTCTTTTCTTTCTTTTACTTTGTCTTTCTTTTCTTTTTTCTTTTTTTATTTATCTTTTTTTTCTTCTTCTTTTTCTATCTTTTCTTTTTCTTTTTCTTTCTTTTCTTTTTTTCTTTTTTCTTTTTCTTTTTCTTTCTTCTTTTTTTAAATGGATTATGTCGTTGTTTATTTGTCATTATTGAGTTTATATTATCCTTTTTTCCATCTTCTTTTCCTCTTTCTTTTTTTTTTTTTTTTTTGGCTATCTGTCTATATCTCTTTATCTGTAATTTAGGAGACACGGTAATGAACAAGCAAGGATATTCCAGCTAATTAGTTTGTGAATGCCCCCCCCCCCCCAATCCTTACTCGCTTGAAGGCAGGAAGAAAATGGAATTATCATTTGTAAAAAAAGAAAAAAGAAAAAAAATATATGCTAAGTAACGGTAATGGTGGAATTAATAGTTATAATGATAGCAAATAACAACAGCAATTAGTAATAACAGAAGTAATAATCATAATAACAAATAAAGATAACAACAATAATGATACTGATATGAATAATGATAAAACTAACAGATCATAAAAAAAAAAAAAAAAAATTCTAGTGATAAAAATAATTGTAATAACACCCGCAATAATAGTAATAATAATAACAATAATAATATTGATATAAATAATAGTAATTAAAATAATAATAATGATAATAATAATATTAATAATAATAACAATAATAATAAAACAACAATAATAGTGATGGTAATAATGATTGTAATTGTAGTAATAATAACAACAACAATAATGATAATGATAATTACTATCATTATCATTATATTATTATCATTATATTACTATAATTAGTAATATTATCATTATTATTATTATAATTATTAACATTAATAATAATAATAATGATAATGATGTTAATAATTATAATAATAATAATGATAATAATAATAATAATAAAATTATGATTATTATTGTAATCATGATGATACTACTAAAAATCGTAACAATGATAATGATAACAATAGGAGTAATGATAATAACTATTATAATAATAATGATAAAACTACTCCTAATAGTAATAATAATATTAATTATAATAATAGGAATAATAATGATAATGATAATAATGATAAAAATGAAAATAATGATAATAATTATAATAATCATGATAATGATAATGATAAATATTATTCAAATGATAAAAATAATAAGGATAATAATAATTAATGATAATAATAATAATAATTATTATTATTAATAATAGT
>NC_061826.1:36789108-36791608 GCF_019202785.1 Penaeus chinensis | reverse complement strand
CTCCTCCCCTCCTCCTCCTTCTCCCACCCTCTCTCTCTCTCTCTCTCTCTCTCTCTCTCTCTCTCTCTCTCTCTCTCTCTCTCTCTCTCTCTCTCTCTCTCTCTCTCTCTCTCCCTCTCTTTCTCTCATCCCATCCCCCACCCTCAGTCTCTCTTTATCTCTGTCTTCCCCTCTCCCACCCCATCATCAAATTGTCCTCCACTTCCCCGTCATCGCCGTGTGTCCCTGTCTCTCGTGTTTTATGTCTGCTCACCCCTTGTGTGCTGGCGAGCTGGCTGGCAACCTCGCCCTCACATAAACAAAGCGCCGGGTAATGCATCCAGCGGAGGAAACGGTTGTCAGAAATTTAGCATTAATTGTGATGATAAAGCGTGATTGACTCACTCCCGAATAAACTTGATTGTGGTCGGTTAGTTGTTGCAGCGAAGGATTGCAACCTGGGGATCTGCATCCTTCTTTCTCCCCCCCCCCTTTCCCCTCCCCCAAGAGTCGTTCTATTCCCCCCCCCCCCCCACAGCGGGTCTTGCAACGTAGTATCTTCCTTCTTCTCATTCTTCTTCTTCTTCTTCCTTTTCTATTCCCCGAGAAAATCACTCAATTTCGATCTCCCCCTCCCTTCATCCTCTCCCTCCCCTACCATCTCCCTTGACCTCTGTCCCCTCCCTCTTACCTAACGCACTCTCCCTCTCTTTAAACAATTTCTCTCTCTCTCTCTCTCTCTCTCTCTCTCTCTCTCTCTCTCTCTTCCCTATCTCTCTATCTGTCGGTCTCTTCATCTTTCTATCTACCTCTCTGTCTATCTGTATATTTATTCATATGCAGTTGTCCATATATCCAATTTCTGGTCTGTCGATCTATGTATCTCTATAAATCTATCACTATTTGTCTATCGGTTTATCTTCATGTGAAGTAACTCTGCCTTTATCGCTCTTTCTGTCCTTTACCCTTCCTCCTCGTCTTTCTTTCTGTCTGCCGATCATCCATTCATCTACACACTCTCTCTCTCTCTCTCTCTCTCTCTCTCTCTCTCTCTCTCTCTCTATTTCTTTATCTCTCGCTCCCTCTCTCTCTCTCTCTCTCTCTCTCTCTCTCTCTCTCTCTCTCTCTCTCTCTCTCTCTCTCTCTCTCTCTATTTCTTTATCTCTCGCTCCCTCTCTCTCTCTCTCTCTCTCTCTCTCTCTCTCTCTCTCTCTCTCTCTCTCTCTCTCTCTCTCTCTCTAACTCTCCTTTTCGCTCTCCTTCCCCTTCCCTCTTCCCCTACCCCCCTTACTTCCCCCTCACTTCCTCGTCCTCCTCTCCTCCCCTTCTCCCTCCCCCTCTCCCTCTCCCTCTCCTACTCCGCCCACCCTCCCGCCCTCCCTCTTCCTCCCTCTCTCCTTCTTCCTCCTCTCCTACTCCTACCCCCCTCCCACTTCTACTCCCCTCCCTCTCTCCCTCTTATTCTCCCTCTTCCTCCCCTCCCACTCCTACCCCCACCCCCTCCCTCTCTCTCTCGCCCTTCCCCCTTTTCTCTCTGGGAACAGCAGACGATGCCTTTTTTTCCCTCTATTGCAGACGACAACAGGAGCAGTTACCCGCGTAATCTCACAGAGCGCTAAGAACGAGCAAGAAAGCGCTAGACAGAGCACACCCTAGTAAGAAAGCGCTAGACAGAGCACATCCTAGCGGCTTTAGAGCTGCTTGTTATAGACACCCTGGGTTGAAATAAGGGTAGCAGTGACCCGGCCTGGTTTGAGGCAGGGATGTAGCCTTAACTTAACAGTTTTTAACGGATTAGTTAAATGCAGGATGCGAGAAAGTGACTGCAGTAAACAACCTATTTTGGATCATGACATGCGGGTTGTAATGGATGTTATAGACAGCGAATACAATGATCCTATTACAGCATATAGTCTGTGGTCATGTGGCATCACCATGAGCTCAGATTCATGGAAGTCAGTGGTCCATTTCATCTCTATTCTTAATTGATTAATGATGTAATTACCTGTTAAAGTTTGATCCTCATCCCTGTCTTTTTTCCCCTCCTCCCTTCCAGCCTCTCTGTCTGTTTGTTTGTTTGTCTGTTTATTCGAGTGTGTGTTTGTTTGTTTGTTTGTCTGTGCTGTGTCTGTGTGTGTGTGTGTGTGTGTGTGTGTGTGTGTGTGTGTGTGTGTGTTTGGGTCTGTGTCTGTCTGTCTGTCTGTCTCTCTATCTATGTATGGATCTATCTATCTATCTATCTATCTCTATCTCTCTCTAACTCTCTCACTCACGCATCTTCCTCTCGAAATCCATTTCATCTTCTCTGCTAATATTTCCTTATCAAACTTCAACATTTTCAAGGAACTGAGCCGGCACGTGCGTGATTTTGCCAAGTAATTTGCCTATTTATTTTCTAAGTATGTAAATCCGGCTTCATCTGGATTTAACGCGCTGAGGTAATGGCAGAGGAAGTAGGGGTAAGGGAGAGGAAAGGGAGGGAAAGGGAGGGAGAGAGCAGGAGAGAGATAGGGGAGAGGGA
>NC_061826.1:36771608-36776608 GCF_019202785.1 Penaeus chinensis | reverse complement strand
AATAATAAAACGACAGAAAAATCAAGGTATTGAAAGTGTTGGACGTTGCTATGGTAACAGATAGATTAACAGATTAGAGAAAGGGAGCATTAGTAGAAACAAAGAAAGGAGAGAGAAGGAAAGAAAAAATAATTATCACATCCTCTTCGTTTCCTCACATCCCTTCATCCCTCCGTTTGCCTCCCCCCCCCCCCCCCCCCTCTTTACGCTCCTTCATACGCCCCTCTCCCTTTGTTTTTTTCACATTATTCATCTTTCCCTCCCCCCAACCCCTTCATTTTTTATCTGTTTCTCCCTTAAGTCTCTACGCCTCCTCTCCCCCCCCTTCTCACACCCCCACCCCCCACCCCTACGTCCCTGTGTCCCATCAAGGCCCTTCACCCTCGCCCCTTCTCTCCCTCGAGCTCCTTCATCCACTCCCCCCCCCCCCATGCCCCATCATCCCTTCCCCCAACATGCCTTCCCCATCACTCCTCTTCCTTGCTTTCCATTACGCCCCTTCACCTTCACTCTCTCTCCTCTTCAAACGCCATCACTCTCTCCACTCTCCTCCCCCTCCCTGCCTCTCTCCACTACCCACCCATGTCTCTCTACTCCCCCACCCCATCCCTGCCTCTCTCCTCCTTCACACCCGTCCCTCCCCGCCTCCCCCACCCCTTCCCTGCCTCTCTCCACTTTCCCCCCAACTCCCCCCCCACCCCACCCCCACCGCCATCCCTCTCCCCCCACACAAACCCCGTCCTCCCTTCCCCCCATACCCTTCACGGTCCGCAATATCTCGCGCTCAATTCCGCTCTCGCCATCGACTCTTCCGCGACAGCGAGCAATCAACGGATCTCCGATAAACAAAGCAAAAACAAAAAAAACAAAAACAAAAACAAAGAGACGCCGATAAGTTCTAACGCGTGCAACATTTCCGATGTGTTTCGCCCCTCTCTTTCATTCTTTCTCTCTCTCTCTTCTGTCGTATCTCTTATTTGTTTTCTATTCTGTGCGTCAGTTTGTTTGCGGGTCTTTCCTATATGTCTGTCTGTCGACCTGGCTCTCTCTCTCTCTCTCTCTCTCTCTCTCTCTCTCGCTCTCTCACTCTATCTATCTATCTGTCAGTCTCTCTCTCTCTCTCACTCACCCATTCCCTCTCTCTCTCTCTCTCTCTCTCTCACTCACCCATTCTCTCTCTATCTATATATCTGCCGACCTTACTCTCTCTCTCTCTCTGTCTATCTATCTATCACACTCTCTTTGTCTCTATTTCTCTCTGATTCTGCATCGTTCTCTATCTATCCATCGACAGAGGCGGCAGGGATGCACGGAAACTCGGAATCACCTGTGCTCGCTTTAAACCCAGGAAAACACATCATCGTTGAGGATAGAGACTGAACCGCCAACCACCGTCGCCGCCCGAGGAGTGAACGCGAGAAATGACGTACGTGACGCGATACAGAAAAAAAAAAATGAAAAGAAATTAAAAAAAAAAAAAAAAAGGAAAAGAAAAGAAAAATTTAGAAGAGCGAGGTTCAGCGAGGAGCTTTCGTTACGACGGCTGAACTACGACTGGTCGGTCTGGGAATCCTCCGGTCGTGACCAGGTCTGCGGATGGTCAGGTCAGGTCACGTGACTTGGTTGACCTTCGCGGAGCCTGATAGGATCGTGATTGGGGATCTGCTGTCGTGGAAGGATCATGGATTATGTAGAGGTTAATAGTTCTTATGATAAACATGATGGTATTGATAGTAATGATAATGATGATAACAGTTATAATCATAATGATAATAATAATCATAACAATAATCATCATAACAATAATCATCATAATAATAATCATCATAATAATCATCATCATCATAATAATAATAATAACCATAATAATAATAAAAAGAATGAGGATCATAATGCCAATGATAAAATCAGTGTTAGTGATAGTAGTGATGAATATCTTATTAGCAGCAGTGATGATTGATAGTAATAATAATGAGAATTAAAATGATAATGATAATAATATTATTAATGATAATAATAATAATGATAATAATAATAATGATGATGATAACAACAACAACTAAACAACAACGATGATAATAATAGGAATGATAATGACCATAATACTAGTAAAGGTAATGATGATTAAGATAGTGATGATAATAACAAAATGATGAAGATAAAGATAACAATGATAACAAAAACAATAATAATAATAATAATGACAATAATAATAATAAAGAAAATAATAATGTTGATATAAAACCAATAAAGATAATGGTATAATACCAATAATAACGATAATAATACCAATAACATCATAATAATGCCATTACCAATGATAGTGATACCAGAAATAACGATAATGATGATAGTAATTTGGATTATGATAATGCCTACAAATAATGATAACGAGAAACAGCATACATTTAATCTAAATAATAACAAAAAATGATGATAACACTCCTGCTAAAATCCACACGACATAATTACAATCTATCTCCTCAACACGGCACTTTTTCACAACACCCTCTATCTCCTGGGACACAATCAAGCCATCTTTGAACTCATTGGGAAACATCTTCTTTGAACACACTGGAAAACACCTCCCTTACCCAACGTCCGAATGCATTCACTTTGGCTACGTCGTCGGAGTAGCATCGACGAGGTTATTTCCTTATCGAACCGAACAAGTGGATGTCTGAAGGTGCCAAGTGGGGATTAAAAGCTTGGCACCAAAGGTCATATCCGTGTGTGCAAGGTGTATATAGTGTTATTTATAAACAAACAGGGATATAGGAGGAATGCTAGTAAATATATTACGAAAGTCTTGACAACAGAGAAAAAATAAAATTATGTCAGTATTGATGCTGATGACATCAATTCCAAAAAAAAGAAAAAGAAATAAAGTTATAATAACACCCAAATAATAATAAAGTAACCGATAATACCAATGATAATGATAATGATGATCGTATCGTTGAATAAAAAGCTCACGTGATCATGAGTAGACCTTTTTCAACTTTTATTATTATTTTCTTCAGGTCACGGGGGATCCTGATAGGTCACGTGTGATCTCCTAAAAGGTCAAGAAAATTTCCTGACACGTTAGCTGGGTCGGAATAAGGTCAGGTGTGTATCTTAGAAAAGCAGTCTCAGTATGCAGTGTAGGTATATATATATATATATATATATATATATATATATATATATATATATATATATATATGTAGAGAGAGAGAGAGAGAGAGAGAGAGAGAGAGAGAGAGAGAGAGAGAGAGAGAGAGAAAGAGAAAGAGAAAGAGAAAGAGAAAGAGAGAGAGAGAGAGAGAGGGAGAGAGAGGGAGAGAGATAAGGGAGAGAGAGAGAGAGATAGAGAGAGAGAGAGAGAGAGAGAGAGAGAGAGAGAGAGAGAGAGAGAGAGAGAGAGAGAGAGAGAGAGAGGAAGATCAAGAATAAGAGAGAACGAGAAAGAAAGAGAGGGAGGGGGTTTACATACCGAAGATACGCACATGAGTGGATAAAATTACATAAAGGTCAAAGTGATTCCGAAAGAGGTCAGACAGGGTCATTATCAACTTTAATAAGCTCTCTGAATGCTTATAATCATATTTTTTGAGAAGCAAGAATATGCTAGTCACATCACACAAGAAAAAAACGCTTTTATATGCTGTTGACATACGAATGTAGACATTAAATGATAATGATAATAAAAATGTTAATGATAATAATGATAATAGTAATGATAATGATAATAATAACAATAATGATAATAATAACAACAATAATAATAATAATAACAATAATAATGATAGTAATAATAATAATAATAATAATAATAATAATAATAACAATAACAATAACAATAACAGTAATAATAAGAATAATGATAAGGATAGTAAACAGAAACAAAATAAAAAGCATAAAAAATAATAGACTTTGGTACTCTCAGTGCAACTTAATAATAGAGACATAAAAGTGATTCTTGAACATCGATGATCTTGCAAAGTGTATGACATCTGTTGCAGAGACAGGGAAGGTTGCGTGCTGCACAAAATGAAAAATGAAGAAAAAAATCCCAAGGGTCATTAGTAACTCGCTAAGTATCTCCTTGAACGCCGAGAGGAAGAAGAAATTGGGGGAAAAAGAAAGTAGTAAATGAGAGAGGAGAGAGAGAGAGTGAGAGAAGTGGGTGGGAGAAAGGGAGGGAGAGAATGGGAGGGAGGAAAGAGGGAAGGAGGGAGGGAGGGAGGGAAGGAGGGATGGTAGGAGGGAAGGAGGGAGGGAGGCTGGTAAGGGAGAGATCTTGAGAAACATTTAGAGAGAGAGAGAGAGAGAGAGAGAGAGAGAGAGAGAGAGAGAGAGAGAGAGAGAGAGAGAGAGAGAGAGAGAGAGAGAGAGAGAGATGTAGAAAAAAAAAATAATAATAATCAGTGACTTCATAGGACAACACAGAGAAAGGATAGAGATAAAACCAAATACCAGAATAAAGAACAAGGGAAAGAGAAAGAGAGAGAAATAGCAAAATTACAAAAAAAAAAGAAACTAAAGAAAACAGCGAGAAAAAACAGAAGAGTAAGCAAAAATAAAAAAGAAGAGAAGAAGAAAAAGAAGAAGGAAAATAATAATAATAATAATAAGAAGAAGAAGAAGAAGAAGAAGAAGAAAAAGGAGAGAGAGAGAGAGAGAGAGAGAGAGAGAGAGAGAGAGAGAGAGAGAGAGAGAGAGAGAGAGAGAGAGAGAGAACAAAATATAACGAACACCCAATAAAAAAGAAGAGAAGAAGAAAAAGAAGAAGGAAAATAATAATAATAATAATAATAATAATAATAATAATAATAAGAAGAAGAAAAAGGAGAGAGAGAGAGAGAGAGAGAGAGAGAGAGAGAGAGAGAGAGAGAGAGAGAGAGAGAGAGAGAGAGAGAGAGAGAGAGAACAAAATATAACGAACACCCAATAAAAAAAAGTAAAAAAAAAAAGACAGACAGACAGACAGAGAAAAAAAAAGAAAAGAAAGAGAG
>NC_061826.1:36764108-36766608 GCF_019202785.1 Penaeus chinensis | reverse complement strand
AGGAAGGAGAAGAACACAAGCAAAATGGGAAAGAGTAAGAGGCACAGACGAGAGGGGAAAAAGGGAAGAGGGAAAAGAAAAAAAAAAAGAGTCAAAAAGGGCACAAGGAGAAAGAATGGACATAAAGAAAAAAAGAAAAATAAAGAAAATAAATAAGAAAATAAATATGGAAGGATAAATAGAAGACAGGAGGATAGAGGACGAAGATAAAATTGGCAGAGGGGACGTGACTTGGAGGGGGTGGGGGGGGGGGGGGAGGAGAAGACAGAAATAAGAGGGGAAAGCAAAACATTATTCCTCGTTTTCTTCCCTTGAGAACTTCGAGGTCGACGTCAGCCAAGGTCCACCTCAGAGGCCGAGGAGTTAATCAAGCGGTTTACTGTGATAACTAATTAACTCTTAATGATGCTGATAGTACTGTGATAATGAGGGAAATAATAATCTGATACCAATGACGACATGGGAACAAGAAGGGAAAGGGTAATAATGATGATTATTATCTTATCAATATAGATATTAATAAGGCAGTGATAACAGTAATAACACTGATAACTATATCAGTGATTGTGTCCGCATTTACATCTATGCATAAAGTTATATATATATATATATATATATATATATATATATATATATATATATATATATATTTTTTTTTTTTTTTTTTTTTTTTTTTTTTTTTTGGGGGGGGGGGGGAGTATGCACACACATACACACACATCACACACGCACACACACACACACACGCACCCACACACACGCACACACGCACACACACACACACACAAACACACGCACCCACACACACGCACCCACACACACACACACACACACACACACACACGCACACACGCACACACACACACACACAAACACACGCACACACACGCATAACAGAACATTTCAGGAATATAAGTAATAATTAACATTGATTAAAAGTATTTTCAAAAGCAGTATTTTGCTTTTCCACTTATGTCACATCTATATAATTATTACTAGGAGACTGATAGCATCACTGTTGTTAATATTAATAACTATGATAATATGATTATACATTTTTTTATATCTCTATCAGTCTTTATACATCATATACTTTATTTTAATGATTGCAATTATTTTTTTAAAATGCTGTTATTATTTACGTTATCATTTTCATTTCGGTCTGTGTGTCTGTGCCTGTCTGTTCTATCTTTCTCTCTCCCTCTTTCTTTTTCTGCCTCTGTTTCTCTCTGTCTGTCTGTCTGTCTCTTTGTCTGTCTTTCTGTCTGTCTGTCTCTCTCTGTTTATCTGTCTCTCTGTCTCTCTCTCTCTCTCTCTCTCTCTCTCTCTCTCTCTCTCTCTCTCTCTCTCTCTCTCTCTGTTTTTCTGTCTTTTTCCTGACTCTGCCTCTCACGTCTTTCGCTGCTATAATCTGTCCACACGTATGTCATTTCCTACGATTTTCCCAAAACGGAAAAAGAAAAAAGAAATAAAAAGAAAAGCAAGAAAAAAAACAAAAAAAAAAAAAAAAAAAACAGTAGATTAAGAGAGTAATTCACTCTTCTTATGAACTACACTTTGGCTATAACATTTTTTTTTTTTTTTTTTTTTGTAACAGCTTAATAACTTGTTTTTTTTTTAGTAACTCCATTTCGTAACTCAGACTGACTCAAGGCAATAAAGTGCTTGTGCTTTGTCCTTCCTGTCTTTTTATTTATTTTTTTTTTTTTATCTATGCGTTCAGAGTCTGTTCGTTATTCTATAATGGTGAGAGAAATAAGAGTGATACTGATAATGATAATAATGATGGTAAAATTAGTAGTATTTTTAATGTCATTAGCAATATTCTAATAATGAAAATAATAATATTAATAATGATTATGTTAATGATAATGATGATGATGATGATAATAATAATAATAATAATAATAATAATAATGGTAATAACAATAATAATTATTATTATTAATATAATAGTAGTAGTAGTAGTGATATCTAATAACAATAATTTAATAATGATAATAATATAATAATAGTATTTGATAATGATAATAATATAATAATAATAATTAAACCAATGATAACAAAAATAATAATAATAGTAATATTAATAATAATGATAAAGATAATAACGATAATAATGATAAAGATAATAACAATAATAATGATAATAATGATAAAATTAAGAGTTATAACAACAACAACATCATTAATAGTAATGATAATAATAATAATAAAAATAATAATGATAATAATAATTTCAATAATAATGCTGCTACTACTACTAATAATAATGGTAATAAAGATAATAATAATAATGATAATAATAATGTTAGCCACATGATGATATGAATGATGATGATAATAATAATAATGACGATGATATTAATGAAAACAGTACTATGTCCACTTATACGGCTAATACTTTTAATAGTAATAATAATGATAGTGATATCGACAATAATGGTAGTATCCATAGTCATATTGATGAACATTATGATAATGATGACAATGATAATAG
>NC_061826.1:36703607-36713607 GCF_019202785.1 Penaeus chinensis | reverse complement strand
CTGAATGGGGGAAGAGAAAGAGGAGAACGGAAGTAGAAAGAAAGAAGGTAGCAGAAAGAAGATAAACAGTAATAAATGGAATAACAATGATGAAAGTATCAAAAAACATAATAACAAAAACAAAACCAAAAAAAGAAAATCAGTAAAAAAGATTGAGAATCAGAAAGAAAGGAAACAGCAAGAGAGGAAATAACAGGAAGAGCAGCAAAAGAGGAAGAGGAAGAGGAAGAGGAAGAGGAAGAGGAGGAGGAAGAGGAAGAGGAAGAGGAAGAGGAAGAGGAGGAGGAGAGGAGGAGGGAGAGGAAGAGGAAGAGGAAGAGGAAGAGGAGGAGGAGGAGGAGGGAGAGGAAGAAGAAGAGGAGGAGGAAGAGGAAGAGGAAGAGGAGGAGGAAGAGGAAGAGGAGGAGGAAGAGGAAGAGGAAGAGGAAGAGGAGGAGGAAGAGGAAGAGGAAGAGGAAGAGGAAGAGGAGGAGGAGAGGAGGAGGGAGAGGAAGAGGAAGACTAAGAGGAGGAGGAGGAGGAGGAAGAGGAGGAGGAAGAGGAAGAGGAAGAGGATGAGGAGGAGGAGGAAGAAGAAGAAGAGGAAGAGGAGGAGGAAGAGGAAGAGGAAGAGGAAAAGGAAGAGGAAGAGGAAGAAGAAGAGGAGGAGGAAGAGGAAGAGGAGGAGGAAGAGGAAGAGGAAGAGGAAGAGGAGGAGGAGGAGGAGGAAGAGGAGGAGGAAGAGGAAGAGGAAGAGGAAGAGGAAGAGGAAGAAGAAGAGGAGGAGGAAGATGAAGAGGAAGAGGAAATAACAAGAAGAGCAGCAAAAGAGGAAGAGGAAGAAGAAGAGGAAGAGGAGGAGGAGGAGGGAAGGGTCCGGGGCGTGAGGAGGTCTAAGGCCCTCTTGAAGCCGCCAGCATCGCCTTGGGTGGCCCGGCCAGCGCTGCCCCTCAGTCACTGTGGGGTCTTGTGTTCTCTCTCGACTCGAGGAGGAAACGAGAAAAAGGGGGAAAAGGAAGATGGCGAATGAGGAGAAAGGAGAGGAGTATGAGGTGGTAGGGGTGGAGGAGGTGGAGGTTGGGGTGGAGGTTGGGGTTGAGGTGGGGGTGGAGGAGGGGTTGGGATTGAGGTGGGGGTGGAGAGGGAGATGGAAGGGGGGGTGGAGGTGGGGGTGGAGGTGGGGGTGGAGGTGGGGGGGGGAGGTGAAGGTGAAGGTGGAGGTTGGGGTTGAAGTGGGGGTGGGTGTGGAGGGGGGTAGAGGTGGAGAGGGGGTGGAGGTGGAGAGGGAGGTGGAGGTGGAAGTGGGGGTGGAGGAAAAGATGGGGGTAGAGGTAGAGGTGGAGGAAGAGAAGGAGGAGGAGCAGGAGGAAGAGAAGGAGGAGCAGGAGGAAGAGGAAGACGAGGAAGAGGAGGAAGAGAAAGAAGAGAAGAAGGAGAAAGATAAAAAGGAACAGGAGAATAGGACGAAAAATAAAGTAAAAGACGGACAATTCCAAAGATGAGAAGAAAGATAAGAGTTTCTAACCAAGAAAAACAAGCGTTATTTACAGACTATCTTTCCCGTTCTCTTAATGAGTATTCGCTAAATAAACCTGCCCTTAAAAAATAAACGTTTTTGGGAGAAGCTTATTTCAAAATCCGCCTCCAACTCAGCTCCTCAAGTTATACGATGGAAAAAAAGGGGAAGATTTCTTGAACCGATTCTTGTAAAAGTAATTTTTTTTCCCCCTTTTCTTTTCTTTTAAGTCCGTATTCGACCCGATTCGCTTTTGTTTTGTAGGTTTTGTTGGCGGGAGCAAAACACTCCGGGGCGGAAGAGCATCACGATTGGCAAACCTTAGGAAAAAAAAAAGCGTTTTAAAACAGCAAATGCACTCGAGGAACGGCGCGTCACTACCTCAAATGAAAAAGGAAATCTTAAAGGAATGTGTAGATTTTTTTTTTTTTTTTCTTTTTCGTTTTCTTTCGTTCTTCGAGTTGTTGCTAGACATTAAGGAGTGTGGAGACCGGATCGTGGGTTATTTTTTACCTGTAGCGGAAGCCGAAAGCGATGGTCAAGGTAAAGGAGAGAGGATTTCGATGTCAGTGGCGTTTTGTGAGCGGGTGAATAAATAGCCTTTGATTTGAAACATAATATACACACGTGGGAGAAAACGTATAAATACACACACACAAAACGCACATAAAACCTATGTAAAACAAACACACATACACACATACCCAAACACACACACATACAAACACACACACACGCGCGCACACACACACAGGCACACACACACACACACACATGCACAAACAAACAAACAAGCAAACACACACGCAAACAAACAAACACGCAAACCAACAGCACGCAGCCCCCTCTACCACCTAACACACACACAGACCCACACATATATTGACAAATCCCCTTATTATAAACTTAATAACACTCCTCCACCCCCTCACTCCCTCTCCCCCTTCCTCCACCCCCACCTCCACCCCCCATACCTTACCCTAAACTCCTTGCCCTTAACATAAACAGTTCATTCCCTCTCCCCTTGACCACAACATAAACGGTTCATGACCTCAGCCGCAGCCCACGCGAGGCCCATAGCCACCGGATGACCTTAGCGCGAAAGGTCAAGTGATCACATATACAAACTTATCCTCAAAGGCCTCGACCCTCTTAAAAAAAAAGAAAAAAAAAAGCAAGACGCACTTTTGTAACGGGAGGAAGAGGACCACTTGATGTAAACAAAGTGGGAGGCGATTATAGCGACGTCGACGTTTTCCCTTAAACAGAAGCTCAAGGAAGGAAAGGGCTGGTTGGTGCGGACATTCCCGGGAGGTAAGGAAGGTTTTAGATTAGTTTACCCTGAAAGTAGCTGTGTTTTGGGGCTTGACGACTGAAAGAAAAAAAATATTTGAATACGTAACATGACGAAAAAATTTTGAAAGCGTTCATGTAACAATACTTTTTTTTTCTTGTTTTCCAATCTTTTATTTTTTCTTTCCTTTTCTCGCCTTTTTCTTTATCTATCTATCTGTCTATCAGTCTTTTGCTTCTCTCATCTTTCCCAACATTATTCCCTCTTTGAGTTTGTTTATACATATATGGAGAGATGCAAAACCTTTGTACACTGATTTCAAACAACATTATATATATATATATATATATATATATATATATATATATATATATGCATATATATATGTATATATATATATATATATATATATATATATATATATATATATATATATATATATATATATAGTGAGTTCAAAAATTTGCCCAGGTTAGCATCTCATAAATTGAAGCTAAAATACTGGATGGCAAAGGCAATAACTTTTTTTTTTCTAACCCTCTCTCTCTCTCTCTTTCTATTTCTATCGCTCTGTCTCTGTCTCTCTCTATCTGTCTCTAACTCTGTCTGTCTTTCTGTCTGTCTCGCTCTGTCTGTCTGTCTGTCTGTCTGTCTCTCTCTCTCTCTCTCTCTCTCTCTCTCTCTCTCTCTCTCTCTCTCTCTCTCTCTCTCTCTCTCTCTCTCTCTCTCTCTCTCTCCCCTCTCTCTCTCTCTCTCTCTCTCTCTCTCTCTTTCTCTCTCTCTCTCTCTCTCTCTCCTCTCTCCCTTTCTCTCTTTCTCCCCTTCTCTCTCTCCACCTACCTATCTCACTCTTCCACTTCCCTCTCTCCCTCTCTCACTCTTTTTCCATCTGCATCTCCATCTCCCTTTCTCACTTTCTTTCTTTCTCTCCCTCTCTCCTCCCTTTCTCTACCATTTCTCTCTCTCTCTCTCTCTCTCGCATCCACTCTTCAACCGCCCTCAGATGCAATATATTTCAACCCTGTGCAATTACCATACTCATGACACAGAGGGTCACTGGACACAATCGCACCCTCAGCTGCTGGAAACTTATGGCAACTGGCAACGGCGAACTGGGAAGTGTCAGCTGGTAAATGGCGACTGGCAATATGCAGATGGCTTATGACAACAGGCAACTCTGGGAAAGCCGAATAGCGATGGATGACTGGTTAAAAAATAATAGATTATAGGTAGACAGAAATAAATAAGCGGGGAAAGAAAGCTAGAGACTGGAAATACACAAATACTAACTGACACCAAGTAACTGACGACAAGAAACCGAATAAGATAGATATTAAAATGTTAACTAGTGGCAGACTACAGAAAAAAAAGGTTGCTGGCAATAGATAACAACTGCGGATAATTTTGGAAAATGTAAATAGCAAAAGAAAGTTGGTAACAGACAACTCTCTCTCCCTTTCTATTTCTCTCTCTCTCTCTTTATCATTCTCTCTCTCTCTCTCTCTCTCTCTTTCTCTCTCTCTCTCTCTCTCTCTCTCTCTCTCTCTCTCTCTCTCTCTCTCTCTCTCTCTCTCTCTCTCACTCTCTCCATCTGTGCGTGTATGTGTATGTGTGTGTGTGTGTGTGTGCATGTGTGCCCGCGTGTCTGTATGTCACTTCCTCTCTCCATCTTTCCCCTTCCCCTCTTCCGCGCAGATGTCTCCACCTTTTCCTCTTCATCTCACTCCCTTCCATCCTATCAATCCCTCCTCTTCCCCCTAATCCCCCTTCCCTCCCCTCCCCCTCCCCCCATAACCTCCCCCAATGCCAAAATCTGGGACAGACTTTAGTAGCGATAATCAGAACGGAGCGAAAGGGACACGCTACGTTGCTCGGAGTCAAGGCATCGGGGTGGAAGTGATCTATTGGGGTGTTCTCTTCCCTCTCCCTTTCCCCTCCGCCTCTCCCTTCCTCCCTCTCCCTTTCCCCTCCGCCTCTCCCTTCCTCCCTCTCCCTTTCCCCTCCGCCTCTCCCTTCCTCCCTCTCCCTTTCCCCTCCGCCTCTCCCTTTCTCCCTTTCCTCTCCGCTCCTCTCTTCCTCCCTCTCCCTTTCCCCTCTGCCTCTCCCTTCCTCCCTCTCCCTTTCCTCTCCACCCCTCCCTTCCTCCCTCTCCCTTTCCCCTCTGCCTCTGCCTCTCCCTTTCCCCTCTCCCTCTCTCTTTCCTCTCTGTCTCTTCCTTCCCCCTCTCCCTCCCCCCTCTCCCTTTTCCCCTCTACCTCTCCCCTCCCTTATCTCCCTTCTCCCTCTCCCTTATTCCTCTCCCTTCCCCCTCCCATTCTCATTCACCACTCCTTCTACCTATTCCACTTCCTCTTCTTCCTCCTCCTCTTTCTCCCTTTCTTTTCCCACCAAAGCTCGCGTGGATTAAGGATAGAAGGGAGAGCGAGGGAGGGGAGATAAATGGATGGATAGAGAGAGAGGGAGTGGAAGTGGGGAGAGAGGGAGGAAGAGAGGGAGAAGAAAAAGAGGGAGAGAGTGTACATGTACAGAAGGATAAAAAAAAAGTAGGATTGTGATAGAGAAGACGGAAAGAGAGAGAGAGAAAGAGAGAGAGAGAGAGAGAGAGAGAGAGAGAGAGAGAGAGAGAGAGAGAGAGAGAGAGAGAGAGAGAGAGAGAGAGAGAGAGAGAGAACGAAGGATATACAGAAACAAAGAGAGAGAGAGAAAAAAAAAACTAAGGATATGCAGAAACAGAGAGAAAGAGAGAGAGAGAGAGAGAAAGAGAGAGAGAGAGAGAGAGAGAGAGAGAGAGAGAGAGAGAGAGAGAGAGAGAGAGAGAGAGAGAGAGAGAGAGAGAGAGAGAGAGAGAACGAAGGATATACAGAAACAAAGAGAGCAAGAGAGGGAGAAAACGAAGGACAAACAGAAACAAAGAGAGCAAGAGAGAGAGAAAACGAAGGATATGCAGAAACAGAGAGCGAGAGAGAGGGAGAGAGAGAGAAAACGAAGAATATGCAGAAACAGAGAGAAAGAGAGAGAGGGAGAGAGAGAGAAAACGAAGGATATGCAGACGAGTGAGAGAGAGAGAGATGGAGAGAGAGAGAGAGACCGAAGGATACAGAAACAGAGAAACATCGAGGGAATGGCTTGAAGACAAACGAGCGAAGAAACATAGACAGACAGAGAAAGGGAGATAAATAGAGAGAGAGAGAAAGAGGAGAAGTGGAGGAAGGGATATGAACGAAAAGGAATATAGCAAGTATAAAGAACTCTGGATAGGGAGAGGGAAGATAATTTATGGTATTTAAGCAAACAGCGATAGCTTTGTGCAGAATACCAACAAGATTTATTACACAAACACCCTTCTCCACACATTCTCTCTCTCTCTCTCTCTCTCTCTCTCTCTCTCTCTCTCTCTCTCGCTCTCTCTCTCTCTCTCTCTCTCTCTCTCTCTCTCTCTCTCTCTCTCTTTCTCTCTCTCTCTCTCTTTCTTTCTCTCTCTCTCTCTCTCGCGCGCGCGCTCTCTGTCTCACTCTCTTTCTTTCTTTCTCTTTCTCTCTCTCTCTCTCTCTCTCTCTCTCTCTCTCTCTCTCTCTTCCCCTCTCTCTCTCTCTCTCTCTCTCTTTCTCTCTCTCTGCCCCCCCTCCTCTCTCTCTCTCTCTCTCGTCTCCTCCTTCACTCTTCCTCATCCTCTCCCCTTTCCCTTCTCCCTGAGTCTATCTGTCCTATTGCCCTTCCTTCTTTTCCCTCTCACCCTTCTCCCTCTTCCCTTATTCCTTATTCCCTTATTCCCTTTTACTTCCCCTCCCTCACTCTATCTCTTCCGTCCTCTGTCTATCTTCTTCTACCTTCCTCCCTACCCCATTCTACCTAAACCTTACATCTTCTCCTTCATTCTACTTCCCCCTCCCTTCCTCCTTCTATCTTCCTCTACCTTCCTCCCTTTTTCATTATTCATCTACCTCTCTCCTTCATTCTACTTCCCTCCCCTTCTCCCTCCCTCCCTCCCTCCCTCATTCTACCTCCCCCGCCCTTTCTCGAACTATCTTCCTCTACTTCCTTCCCTCCCTCCCTCCCTCCCTCCCTCCCTCATTCTATCTTCCCCGCCCTTTCTCCAACTATCTTCCTCTACCTCCCATCCCCTCCCTCCTTGTATCTCCCTCTCCCACCCTTCCTCCCTCATTCTACCTCCCTCATCCATCCTCCCTCCCCCCCCCCCCCCAAAGAAAAAAAAAAAAAAAAAAAAAAAAACAGCAATCAAGAACAGTTATTCAAAATCCTCTTTCCCACATATAACACACTAGTCTCACTGACTGATTGCCTGCCTGCATGACCGTATGACTGCATGACATAACTGACTTCCTTTCAGTTACTAGCACACGTGACTTTAAACTCTTTACATCATGAAGGATAAGTGTTACGTACAATCTTGGGAGTCAATGCCCTTTTCTTGTTAAATCTGCGCATTTATCATTGACGGTCGTGTTGTTGTTACTGTTCTTGCTGGGGATGTCGTTGTTGTTGTTGTTGTTGTTGTTATTGTTGTTGTTGGTGGTGGTGGTGATGATTTTGTTGATGTTTTTGTTGGTAGTGATTTCGTTGTTGTTGCTGATGATGATATTGGTTTTGTTGTCGTTGTTATTGTTGTTGTTGTTATTGCTGTTGACAATTTTGTTGTTTTATTGTCATTGTTCTTGGTAATGCTGTGGTAGGTTGTATCATTTGTAGTAGAGGTGATGATGATTAAAATTATGACAGTAAATACATTGAGATGTCAGGAATGAAATATATTGTAGATGCAATAATAAAAACAATGGTAAAATACACACACATATCAAGAATTATATCAATACATCTTTCTCAGAAAAAAAACAAAAAAACAGAAAATATGTTTACAATGTTAATCGTGTGCGCGGCTTAACCAACACTTAAACCGATTCCACATTCAACTGTGATAACATATAAGAACAAAATTATGATAACAAAAAAACAAAAAAAAAACAACAACAAAAAAAAAACTTATATATCCCTTCCACCGCTTCTTTTTCTATCTCATTTTCTCCCGTTTTTCTTCTTCGTTCTTCTCTCTTCCCTTGCTTCGCCTTCTTCGCAGTGTGCAGGAAAACCACACAAAGAAGGATAACGGGAGAGGGACATTACGTAAGGATAGTCATTATGATAACATGTGTTTCCTGTCTTATTTTATGGCGAAGAAAGTGGGAAGGAGGAGAGGAAGAGAGGGGGGAGGGGGAGGGAAGAGGAGGGGGGAGGAGGAGGAGAGAAAGGAGGGTGGGAAATTGTTGGGGAGGGGGGGGGGGGTGAGGAAGAGAGGGGGTGGAAGGGAGGGGGAGGAGGAGAGGAGGGAGAGGTAGGGTGGAAGAGAGGGGAGAGGGAGGAGGAGGAGAAGAAGAATAGAGGGGGAGGAAGGGAGAGGAGGAGGAGGAGGTGGAGAGAAAGAGAGGGGGTGGAAGGGAGGGGAGGGGGAGGAGGAGAAGAGGGAGAGAGGGGGTGGAAGAGAGGGGAGGGAGAGGAGGAGGAGAGGAAGAGAGGGGGTGGAAGGGAGGGGGAGGAGGAGAGGAGGGAGAGATAGGGTGGAAGAGAGGGGAGGGAGAGGAGGAGGAGAGGAAGAGAGGGAGTGGAAGGGAGAGGAGGAGGAGGAGGTGGAGAGAAAGAGAGGGGGAGGAAGGGAGGGGAGGGAGAGGAGGAGAAGAGGAAGAGAGGGAATAGTTAGGAGGAGAAGAAGCGAGGAGGTGGAAGGGAGGGAAGGGGGAGGGAGAGGAGAGGAAGAGAGGAGCAGGAAGGGAGGGAAGGGGAGAGGGAGGATGAAGAGAAGAAAAGAGGAGGTGGAAGGCAGGGAAAGGGGAGGAGAAGGAGAAGAAGAGAGGAGGTGGAAGGGAGGGAAGGGGGAGGAGAAGAAGAGAAAAGATGTGGAGTGAATGGTGAGAAATTGGGAAAGGGGGCGAGGAAGGGGGTGGAGCGAAAGGAAGAAAGGAATTGAGGGTGGAGGTCAGGGGGTGGGGGTGGGGGGATGGGGGTGGGGGAGGGGTGTGAAAGGGAAGCAATGGGTTGGGGGTCAGGGAAAAGAGGGGGGGGGGTCAGGGTCTGAGAAGTAGGAATAGGTAGGGGTGTGGAGAGGAAGGAATGGGGGGATGGGTGGTTCGGAAAGGTTAAAAAAAAAAAAAAAATGGGTGGGGGGGGACGAAGAATGTGAGAGTGAGGGTGGGGTGGGGGGGTCGGAGAGGAAGGAATGGGGTGGGGGGGGGAGGGGGAGAATATGAGTGGACGAAAAGAGGTGAGGAGGGTGAGATTGGTCTCACAATTTTCTACCGTTATTTCTATTTCTATCTCTTCTTCGTTGTCCCTTCTCACCCCCCCCCCCCTCTCCTCACCTTGCTCCATTCCCCCCCTTCCTTCCTTTAGCCTGATTTGCAGTTGTTTGCTTCTCTGAATTCCTTTTCTGTTTCTTTGTCTCATTCCTTCTAGCTGCGTCGTCTTGATTTTATCTATCATTTTTACTTTTTCTTTTATATATATATATATATATATATATATATATATATATTTATATATATATATATATATATATATATGTATGTATGTATATATATGTATATATGTGTGTGTATGTGTGTGTGTGTGTATTTATCTATTTATTTATCTATTTGTCTGTCAATCAATCTATCTATTTATCTACCTATTGTTCGACCTTTCTGTTCAATATTCTATATATATACTTATTTTCTCTCTCTCTCTCTCTCTCCTTCCCTCCCTCCAGCTCTCACCGAGGGAGAGAATCAGATCAAAGGGTCTATGCTCCGTAATTTGATGATAAAGAATACGAGCCTGATAATTGACTATATCAGCTGGAAAACACGTGTTTAAAATAGTCCCTTTTTTTTAGACCCTTATTATGATTATATAAATTCGAGATTTTATACATCGTTTGCTTTACTAGTATCTGGTTCTTTGTCTACAATTTTTATCTTTTATATCTTTATTTATTTATGCTTTGCTTTGTGCTACTTAATATCTCCTCTTCGATTAATTTGATATGTATATCGTAAATATTAATTTCCTTTATTTATTCATTCAGTTTCGTCTCAACGTACTTCCAAGCTATTTTAGTGTGGAAATATTTATTCATTACCTGTATTGCTTCCACAATCAATGGCTCTTAAGGTAATCTCAAAAAAGAAAGTTTCAGTTTTCTGAGAGCTAAAAGCCACACTGGA
>NC_061826.1:36666107-36681107 GCF_019202785.1 Penaeus chinensis | reverse complement strand
AGAGAGAGAGAGAGAGAGAGAGAGAGAGGGGGTGGGGGGGGGGGGGGGGAGAGAGAGAGAGAGAGTAATAATAATAATAATGTCAATAAGAAAATAAGAATAAGAATAAAGATGAAGGGAAAATAGAAAGAGAAAAGGATAATAATCCAAGAAGATAAACATAACCGCAATCTCTTCTCCATCCTCCCCTTCCTTCCTCCTTCCCCCTCCCCTATTTTTCCATCTTCTGCCAACCCCTCCCTCCCCTTTCCTCCTCCCACCCCCATTCCCTCTCCTTCCTCCTCCCATTCCCCTTCACTCCCTCACTCCTCCCTCCCCCCACCCCCTAACCCCCCCATCAATCCCTCCTTCTCCCCCTCCCCTCCCTACCATCTCACCCCCCCCCCACGAAGTCACGGAGATGAAGATGCTATTCTTTGAAGGCGAGCTCGCAGCCTCAATATATCAGAGTCTATTTAGCAAAGATTCAACGCCACGTTTAACCTCCCTCCCCTCCCCTCCCTCCCTCCCCTCCCCTCCCTCCACCCTGATCCACCACCCTTACCCCCCCGCCCCGACCTTACCCCCCGCCCCACCCTTACCCCACCCTAACCCACCACCCTTACCTCTCCCTCCCTCCACCCTTACCCCCCCGCCCCACCCTTACCCCTCCCTCTCCCTATCCCTCCCTCCCTCCCCTCCTCCCACCTCCCTTCCAGCTACAACCGGGTCTGGTTCGGCGACTATAATTTCTTTATAAGAGGAATATACACGCTTTCCTCCTCACTCTTCTTCTTTCTTCTCTTTTCATCTTCTTCCTTGCTTCTTCTTCTGCTTCTTCTTCGTTTTCTTTTTCTTACTGTTGTTGTTATTTTTGTTGTACTTTTTTTTATTTTTTTTCTCGTGATTCTGTGTTTTTTTCTTGTTCTTCCTCTTCTTGTATTTCTTTTTCTTTCTCTTTTTATGCTTTTTCGTTTTTTATTTCTTCTTCCTCTTCTTCTTCTCACCCCTTTCTTTATCTCCTCTTCCATCACTTCCTTCCACCACCTCTTCTCCTTCCTCTTCTCTGCCACTTCCACCAACATCACCTCCTCCACCTTCCTCCACCATCTATTTTCCACCTCCTCCACCTCCTCCACCTCCTCCTCTTTATATCACAAGCCCTCTCTACTTCCACCTATACCTTTTCCACTTCTCTTTTATCATTCTCCACTTCCACCTTCTTTTTTACTTTCACCTAAACCCCTTCCACCTTCTCCACCTCTTCCTCCCGACGAGGAAACCTATCCACTCCACCTCTTCCACTTACATCTTTCCCCTCATCCACCTCCACTTAAACCTCTTCCACCTCCATCTTAACCTCTTCCACCTTCCTCCACCTCCACCTAAACCTCTTTCACCTTCCTCCACCTCCACCTTAACCTTTTCCACCTTCTTCCACCTCCACCTAAACCTCTTCCACCTCCACCTAAACCTCTTCCACCTCATCCACTTCCACCTAAACCCCTTCCACCTTCCTCCACCTAAACCTCTTCTACCTTCCTCCACCTCCACTTAAACCTCTTCCACCTTCCTCCACCTCTTCCACCCCACCTTCCACGCCCTCGTCCAAGACAAGGGAAAAGTGGGCGGCGTATCTTGAGGGAATCTTCTTATCCCCCATCACGTAACCATCAATCTGATTTCCGAAGACGATAGAGAGGGAGGCGTGGGGGGATGGGGGGGGGGGAGGAGAGGGGGAAGGGGAAGGGGAAGGGGGAGGGAAATGAGGGTGGTGGTGAGGGAAGGAGAGGGGAAGGATGGGGAAGGGGAAGAGGGAGGGGGAGGGGATGGATGGGGAGGGGAATGGGAAGGGGAATGGGAAGGGGAAAGGCAAGGGAAATGGGAGGGGGGGTGAGAGATGGAGAGGGGAAGGGGAAGAGGGAGGGGGAGGGGATGGATGGGGAGGGGAATGGGAAAGGGAGGGGAAGGGGTGGGGGAAATCTGATGGAGTGATCTGCAGTTATCTCTTCCTTTCTCTTCTCTCTTTCTCTTCCTTCTCTTTTCTTGGTTGTTATCATTCTTCTTTTTATCATTATTTTCCTTGATTTTCTTTTTTTCCATTTTACGTTTTTTTTGTTATTTCTTTTTTTTTTTTTTTTTTTTTTTTTATTTTGCTTTTCACTCTCTTTTCCTCCTCTTTTTCGCTCTTTTATTATTTATTTCTCCTTTCCTCCTCCTTCCTTCTTTCCCTCTTCATATCTACTTTTTACTTCTTATCACCTTTTTCTCCTTTCCCTCTACTTTCTCCTTTCTTCTTCCCTCTCTTTTCTCCTTTTCTTTCCCCATTTCATTTACTCTTCTTCCTTTCTCTATCTCCTTTCCTTCCCTTTCCTTATGTGTCTTCCCTCCTCTTCTTCGTCTCCCTTCCTCTTCTTTCCTTCTCTCCTCTTTAAACTCTCCCTTTTAATTTTCCTCTTCCTCCTTTCCTTTCCTCTTACTCTTTCTCTTCTCTTCTCTTCTCCTTTCCTAATTTCTTCTCTTTTTTCTTTCCCTTTCTCTTATTTTCACCTTATCTTCCTCTTCCTTTTTTCCCTTTCCTTCCCTTTTCTTCCCATTTCCATAAAACAGAGACTCAAAAAGGAGAGAAAAAGGAGAGAAGTAGATGTATGAAGGAATATGAAGAAGAAGAAGAAGAAGAAGAAGAAGAAAGGAAATAGAAGAGGAAAGAAAAAAAGAAGGAAAAGCGTAGGGAGAAGTCGAAAGAAGGATAGAAAGAGAAAATAAGAATAGGAATAGGAATAGGAATAAGAATAAGAATAAGAAAAAGAGATGAGAATAGAAAACAAAATAAAAATAACAATAACAACAAATAAAAGAAAGGGAGGCAAACAAAACAAGAACAACAACAAAATAGGTATAAACATTTCCAAGAATTTCCAAGAAATCATTTATTGGCAGCCCTGTTCTTGCAAATTACATAATTGTTGTGTTATTCTTGCATCCGAGAACAGCCTCTGCAGATTTCGTGATGGGAGTCAAGATTTATTGATAACCCTTGCGCTAATGCAATGGAGGGAGCGTTGTGTGCATCCATGAATCTCTTGTGCAACATTATCTCAATATGGATGTGTCTATGTGTCTGTGTGTCTGTGTATTTTGTTCTCTCTCTCTCTATCTCTCTCTCTCTCTCTCTCTCTCTCTCTCTCTCTATCTCTCTATCTATCTATCTATCTCTTTCTCTGTCTCTGTATTTCTTTATCTCTCGCACTCTCTCTTTATCTCTCGCTCATTCTCTCTGTCTCTTTCTCTCTCTATCTACCTATCTCTGTATCTTTATGTATGCATCTCTCTCTCTCTCTCTCTATCTCTCTATTTATCTATCCATCTATCTATGCATCTATCTATGTATCTCTCTCTCTCTCTCTCTCTCTCTCTCTCTCTCTCTCTCTCTCTCTCTCTCTCTCTCTCTCTCTCTCTCTCTCTCTCTCTCTCTCTCAAAAAAAAAAAAAAAAAAAAAGGAATACGTTTAACATAGATTAAAAAAAAAAAAAAAAAAAAAACAGCAATGAAAATAAAAAGAAAGATACCATGTGTGAATCTTCTTTAAATGTCTCAATGAATTGTATTTAGATGAAAGGAAAACAACAATGATGAATGGGTTTGCAATTATCAGTGATTTATCATGCAACGTAAATGGTAAAGAGAATGCGTTTTCTATTGTCGTTTTCTATTGGGTAATTTAGATGACGATGATGCAGAAGAAGAAACAAAAGAAGAAGTAGAAGAAGAGGAGGAAGAAAGAAGAAGGAACGTAGAAGAAACAGAATCAGAAGTAGAAGAAGAGGAGGAAGAAAGAAGGAGGAACGTAGAGGAAGAGACAGAAGCAGAAGTAGAAGAAGAGGAGGAAGAAAGAAGGAGGAACGAAGAGGAAGAAACAGAATCAGAAGTAGAAGAAGAGGAGGAAGAAAGAAGGAGGAACGTAGAGGAAGAAACAGAAGCAGAAGTAGAAGAAGAGGAGGAAGAAAGAAGGAGGAACGTAGAAGAAGAGACAGAAGCAGAAGTAGAAGAAGAGGAGGAAGAAAGAAGGAGGAACGTAGAGGAAGAACAGAATCAGAAGTAGAAGAAGAGGAGGAAGAAAGAAGGAGGAACGTAGAGGAAGAAACAGAAGCAGAAGTAGAAGAAGAGGAGGAAGAAAGAAGGAGGAACGTAGAAGAAGAAACAGAAGTAGAAGCAGAAGAAGAGGAGGAAGAAAGAAGAAGAAACGTAGAGGAAGAGACAGAAACAGAAGTAGAAGAAGAGGAGGAGGAAAGAAGAAGGAACGTAGAAGAAGAAACAGAAGCAGAAGTAGAAGAAGAGGAGGGAGAAAGAAGAAGAAACGTAGAGGAAGAGACAGAAACAGAAGCAGAAGAAGAGGAGGAAGAAAGAAGAAGAAACGTAGAAGAAGAAACAGAAGCAGAAGTAGAAGAAGAGGAGGAAGAAAGAAGAAGGAACGTAGAAGAAGAAACAGAAGTAGAAGTAGAAGAAGAGGAGGAAGAAAGAAGAAGAAACGTAGAGGAAGAGACAGAAACAGAAGTAGAAGAAGAGGAGGAAGAAAGAAGAAGAAACGTAGAAGAAGAAACAGAAGCAGAAGTAGAAGAAGAGGAGGAAGAAAGAAGAAGAAACGTAGAGGAAGAGACAGAAACAGAAGTAGAAGAAGAGGAGGAAGAAAGAAGAAGAAACGTAGAGGAAGAGACAGAAACAGAAGTAGAAGAAGAGGAGGAAGAAAGAAGAAGAAACGTAGAGGAAGAGACAGAAACAGAAGTAGAAGAAGAGGAGGAAGAAAGAAGAAGGAACGTAGAAGAAGAAACAGAAGCAGAAGTAGAAGAAGAGGAGGAAGAAAGAAGAAGAAACGTAGAGGAAGAGACAGAAACAGAAGTAGAAGAAGAGGAGGAAGAAAGAAGAAGAAACGTAGAAGAAGAAACAGAAGCAGAAGTAGAAGAAGAGGAGGAAGAAAGAAGAAGAAACGTAGAGGAGAGAACAGTAGAAAGAAAGAGAAGAACAAAGAAGAGAAAGAGAAAGAGAAAGAAAGAGAAAAGAAGAAGAAGAAGGAAAGAAAGAGAAAAGAAAAGAAGAGAAAAGAAAGAGAAGAAAAAAGAGAAGAAGAAGAAAGAGAAGAAGAAAGAAGAGAAAAAGAAGAAGAGAAAGAAGAGGAAGAAAAAGGAGAAAAAGAAGAAGAAAAAAGAAGAGAAGAAAAGGGAAGAAGAAGAAAAAAAAAAGAAGGAAAAGAAGAAAAAAAAAAAGAAAAGAGAAAGAGAGGAAAAGAGAAAAAAAAAAAGAAGAAAGAAAGAGAAGAAGAAGAAGAGAAAAAAGAAGAAAGAAAAAAAAAAGAAGAGGAGAAAAGAAAAAAAGAGAAGGAGAAAAGAAAAAAGAAAAGAAAGAGAAGAAGAAGAAAAAGAAGAAAGAAAAAAGAAAGAAAGAAAAGAAGAAGAAGAGAGAGAAGAAGAAAGAAAGAAAAAGAAAGAGAGAAAGAAGAGAGGAAAAGATAGAAGAAGTAGAGAGAGGAGAGGAAGAAGAAGAAACGTAGAGAAGAGACAGAAACAGAAGTAGAAGAAGAGGAGGAAGAAAGAAGAAGAAACGTAGAGGAAGAGACAGAAACAGAAGTAGAAGAAGAGGAGGAAGAAAGAAGAAGAAACGTAGAGGAAGAGACAGAAACAGAAGTAGAAGAAGAGGAGGAAGAAAGAAGAAGAAACGTAGAGGAAGAGACAGAAACAGAAGTAGAAGAAGAGGAGGAGAAAGAAGAAGAAACGTAGAGGAAGAGACAGAAACAGAAGTAGAAGAAGAGGAGGAAGAAAGAAGAAGAAACGTAGAAGAGACAGAAGCAGAAGTAGAAGAAGAGGAGGAAGAAAGAAGAAGAAACGTAGAAGAAGAAACAGAAGCAGAAGTAGAAGAAGAGGAGGAAGAAAGAAGAAGAAACGTAGAGGAAGAGACAGAACAGAAGTAGAAGAAGAGGAGGAAGAAAAAGAAAGAAAAAAAGAAGAAAGAAGAAGAAAAAAAGAAAAAAGAGAAGAGAAAAAAGAAAAAAAAAGAAAAAAGAAAAGAGAGAAAAAAGAAAAAAGAGAAAGAAAGAAGAAAAAAAAGAAGAAGAGAAGAAAAAAAAAAAGAAGGAAAGAACGAAAGAAAGAAAAAGAGGAAGAAGAAAAAAAAAAAAAAAAAAGAAAAAAAAGGAAGAAAGAAAGAAGAAGAAAAAAAAAAAAGGAAAAAAAGAAAGAAAGAGAAAAAGAAAAGAAGAAAGAAAGAAAGAAGAAAAGAAAAAGAGAAAGAAAAAAGAGAAGAAGAAGAAGAAGAGAGAAGAAAAAGAAAAGAAGAGAGAAAAGAAGAAGAAGAAAGAGAAGAAAAGAAGAAGAAAAGAAGAAGAAGAAAGAAAGAAGAAGAAGAAAGAAGAAAGAGAAAGAAAGAAGAAAAAGAAAGAAAGAGAAAGAGAAGAAAGAAAGGAAAAGAAGAGAAAAGAGAAAGAGGAGAGACGTAGAGGAAGAGACAGAAACAGAAGTAGAAGAAGAGGAGGAAGAAAGAAGGAGGAACGTAGAGGAAGAGACAGAAACAGAAGTAGAAGAAGAGGAGGAAGAAAGAAGAAGAAACGTAGAGGAAGAGACAGAAACAGAAGTAGAAGAAGAGACAGAAACAGAAGTAGAAGAAGAGGAGGAAGAAAGAAGGAGGAACGTAGAAGAAGAAACAGAAGTAGAAGTAGAAGAAGAGGAGGAAGAAAGAAGAAGAAACGTAGAGGAAGAGACAGAAACAGAAGTAGAAGAAGAGGAGGAGGAAAGAAGAAGGAACGTAGAAGAAGAAACAGAAGCAGAAGTAGAAGAAGAGGAGGGAGAAAGAAGAAGAAACGTAGAGGAAGAGACAGAAACAGAAGCAGAAGAAGAGGAGGAAGAAAGAAGAAGAAACGTAGAAGAAGAGAAAGAAGTAAAAAGGAAGTAAATAAGAAGAACAAAAAGAAGAAGAACAAAAAAAAAGAAAGCAGAAGAGGAAAGAAGAAGAAGAAGAAGAAGAAGAAAGAGGAAATAAAAAATAAAAAGGATGTCGAAACACAAGTTAATCGGAGAGAAAATTTAGAAAAAAAAAAAAAATTAACAACGAAACAAAGACACGAAACAAACAAACAAACAAATCCTATTCCAGCATATACTATCAACACGTATGCATAGATATACCTTCTTTTATTCCTAATCTTATATTTCAATATATTAGCGTCTTCTTCCTGTTTCTACTTAAACTATCCCGGAATATATATTAATATAACTTTTCGCAAGTCATGTAGCTTCACTCGCAAAATCATTTTTAATTTCTTTCAACATTCGATATCAAGTTGTCATTCACCTTATAAATCATTAATGTAATTAACAGTTAGGCAGTAATCTCACTGAGCTAAACTTGGATCTATTTAAATGGGGTGTATCTCGATTGCTCTTTTATTTGTTTGCTTGTTTGATATCGGTTAGGTATGTGGGTATGTCGATTTGTATTATAATGTGTGGGTGTGTGTTGTATCTATGCGTGATGTATGAGACAAGTGGGGGTTAGTAAGTTACGTGCTCATACACACTGACAGAATCGACATTTTGTATATGGAAGAGTGCTTGTATATGCGCCTTACATGGATACATATGCACACAGACACGCGCACACACACACACACACACACACACACACACACACACACACACACACACACACACACACACACACACATACACGCATGTACACAAACAACCATTACTACGTACATACACATACACACAACACATACAACACACACACACACACACAACACACATACAACACACACACACACACACACACACGTACACAAACACTCATTACCACACTCATACACACAACACGCATGCTACCATCCACAAACAACACAAAACACACACACACTCACCTTGTACACACAGTGACTCCTGACACACACAACCGCGCCCCTCCAGCCATCTTCCTCACCCACTCAGTCATCTTTCAGAATACAGACGGCGACCAGGTTAAGGTGAAATCTGTCGGGGCGAGACGAGGTTAAAGAGGAGGAGGAAGAGAGGGAAGAGGAGGAGGAAGAGAGGGAAGAGGAGGAGGAAGAGAGGAAAGAAGAGGAGGAAGAGAGGGAAGAGGGGGAGGAAGAGAGGTTAAAGAGGAGCAGGAAGAGAAGGAGGAGGAGAAAGAGGAAGAAGGGGAAGAGGAGGAGGAAGAGAGGGAAGAGGAGGAGGAAGAGAGGGAAGAGGAGGAGGAAGAGAGGGAAGAGGAGGAGGAATGGAAGGAAGAGGAGGAGGAAGAGAAGGAAGAGGAGGAAGAGGAAGAAGGGGAGGAGGAAGAGAGGGAAAAGGAGGAGGAAGAGAGGGAAGAAGAGGAGGAAGAGAGGGAAGAAGAGGAGGAAGAGAGGGAAGAGGGGGAGGAAGAGAGGGAAGAGGAGGAGGAAGAGAGGTTAAAGAGAAGCAGGGAGAGAAGGAAGAGGAAAAAGAAGAAGAAGGGGAGGAGGAGGAAGGTAGGGAAGAGGAGCAGGAAGAGAAGGAAGAGGAGAAAGAGGAAGAAGGGAAGAGGAGGAGGAAGAGAGGGAAGAGGAGGAGGAAGAGAGGGAACAGGAGAAGGAAGAGAGGGAATAGGAGGAGGATGAGAGGGAAGAGGAGGAACAAGAAGAGGAAGAGGAGGAACAAGAAGAAGAAGGAGACGAGGAAGAGGAAGGTAAGGAGGAAGAAGAAGAAGGAAGGAGGAAGAAGAAGAGGGAAAGGAATAGGAAGAGAAGGAAAAGGCGGTGAAAGGAGGGTAAGAAAGAGGAACAGGAAAAGAAGAAAAATGAGGAGGAATAAGAAAATGGAGAGGAGGAAGAAGAGGGGAGGAGTGAAAAGGAAGGGGAAGGAGAAGAAGAGAAGAAAGAAAGAGGAAAGGAGAAGGAAAAGGTGGATTAAAAGGAAGAAAAGGAAGAGGAGGAAAAGAGAAAGAGGAGGACAAAGAAGAGGAAGAAGATGAGGAAGAAATGGAGGAAGAAAAAAAAGAGAAAGATGTAGAGGAGAAATAGAAAGAGGGAAGGCAAATGGAGGAGGAGAAAAAAGAAAATTAGAAAGAGGAAGAAAATTTATTAGAAAGAGGAGGAGGAGGAGAAGGATTAGAAGGAGGAAGAAAGGGGGGAATAAAATGACGATCAGAAGAAAGAGGAGGAAGAGGAGGAGGAGGAGGAGGAGGAGGAGGAGGAGGAGGAGGAGGAGGAGGAGGAGGAGGATTCGAATGAGGTTAGAAGAAGGAGGCGAAGGAGATGGAAGAGGAGGAGGAGGAGGAGGAGAAGGATTAGAAGGAGGAAGAGAAGGAGGAATAAAAGAGAAGAAGGAGGCGAAGGAGATGGAAGAGGAGGAGGAGGAGGAGGAGGAGGAGGAGGAGGAGGATTAGAATGAGGTTAGAAGAAGGAGGCGAAGGAGATGGAAGAGGAGGAGGAGGAGGAGGAGGAGGAGGAGGAGGATTAGAATGAGGTTAGAAGAAGGAGGCGAAGGAGATGGAAGAGGAGGAGGAGCAACAGAGAGAAACTGCACGAGTTCCCACGGTCTTTCGCCCCGCCCACGCCCATAGTCCACTCCTCCCTCCTTAACCCCCGCCCCCCCCTCGTCGATCCCTCCCCCCTCCCCCCCCTCACAATCCCCGCTTCTCGCCTCCTTCCTCCTGCCTCCTTTCTCCTTACCCTCCCTCCCTCCCTCTCCCTCCCCCTCCCTCCTTACTGACCCATCTCTTATCTTAACCTTCCCTCCCCTTCTCTCCCTTTCCCTTCTTCCTTTCCCTTCCCTATCTTTCCTTCCTCTTCGCTCCCTTCCCCATCTCTTGCCTTCCTTACCCTCCCCACCCCTTCCTTACCCTTGCCATCCCTCCCCATGACCCCCCTTCCTTACCCTCCCCCCTCCCCTTCCTTACCCTCCCCCCCCTCCCCTTCCTTACCCTCCCCCCCTCCCCTCCCCATCCCCCCCCTTCCATAAGTTACCTTTCCCATCCCTCCCCATGACGCTCCCCTCCCCACCCCTTCCTTACCCTCCCCATCACTCCCCATGACCCTCCCTTCCCCACCCCTTCCTTACGTTACCTTCCCCATCCCTCCCCATGACCCTCCCTTCCCCTTCCCTACGTTACCCTCCTCATCCCTCCCTTCCCCACCCCTTCCCCATCCCTCCCCTTCCTTCCCCTCCCCACCCCTCCCCTACGTTACCTTCCCCATCCTTCCCCATGACCCTCCCCTCCCCACCCCTTCCTCACCCCACCCCTTCCCTACGTTACCTTCCCCATCCCTCCCCATGACCCACCCCTCCCTTTCCCTACCCTACCCACCCCTCCCCACCCCTCCCTACCCTTCCCCTTCCCTACGTTACCTTCCCCATCCCTCCCCTTCCTTCCCCTTCCCCACCCCTCCCCTTCCCTACGTTACCTTCCCCATCCCTCCCCACCCTTCCCCTCCCCACCCCTCCCCTTCCCTACGTTACCTTCCCCACCCCTCCCCTCCCCACCCCACCCCTCCCCTCCCCACCCCACCCCTCCCCACCCCTACCCACCCCTCCCCTCCCCTCCCCACCCCTTCCCCACCCCTCCCCTTCCCTTCCCCTCCCCTTCCCTTCCCCTCCCCACCCCTCCCCCACCGCCCTCTGTCTGCCTTGCGCCCTCTCTGGTTCCGCGCGGGGAAGAGACCAGTTCGTGACAACCCTAAGGTCTGTCTTCATGGTTCAAAGGAAACTGTAAAGAGATTCTGCTGGGTGCGAGATTTTAAATACAGTTTTTTTCTTCTTCTTTTTTGTTTTTTTCTTTTTTTCTGTTTTATCTTCTTCTCCTCTTGCTCTTCTTCTTCTTCTTATTGTGAGGATTTCTTCTTCTTCGTTTTTTTTTTTTTTCTTGATTTGTTCTTCTTCCATATCGTCTTCGTCTATTTCTTTTTTTTTTTCCTCATCTTCTTTATCTTCTTCTCGGCTCCTTCTTCTTCATCTTCTTCGTCTTTTTCTCGGCTCCTTTTTCTTCTTTTTCTCGTCTCCTCCTTCTTTTTTCTCGTCTCCTTCTCATATCCTTTTTCTTCTTCTCATCTTCTTCATATCATCTTTCTTCTTCTTCTTCTTCTCATCTCTTTCATATCCTCTTTCTTCTTCTTCTTCTCGTTTTCTTTCTTCTTTTTTTCTCGGTCTGTGCCTTCTTCCTTTTTCTTCTTTTATTACACGTTCCCTGGATATGAATTTAATTGTGTTTTTTTATCTTCGTTATTGGTTTATTTACTATCATTACTGTTATTATCTTTATCATTATCACTTTTATCACTATTTTTGCTGTTGTTGTCATCATTATTAGTGTTATTATTGTTATCATCGTTATTACTGATTTTATTGTCATTATCATTGTTATCATCGTTATCACCCTTTTTAATAAATTATTATCATCATTATTTTTCTTTCCTCTTATTCTCCTTCCTTCTCCTACTTCTTCTATTTCAACTTCCTCTTTCTTCTCCTAATCTCTTCTTCTCTTCTCTTCTTCTCTTCTCTACCTCCCTTCCTTTTATTCTCGTTCTCCTTCATCTTTTTCCTCTTCCCTTTTTTGTTTCTTTTTTTTTTTAACTTACTTTCACCCTTGCTCCAGATTCCGTTCCAGATTAACGTCAAGTCAGTAAATAAATGCATGTAAGTGTGATGCGTGTAAGTGTTTAAGTGAGCGTCTTTGTGTAAGTGTTTAAGTGAGCGTCTTTGTGTAAGTGTTTAAGTGAGCGTCTTTGTGTAAGTGTTTAAGTGAGCGTCTTTGTGTAAGTGTTTAAGTGAGCGTCTTTGTGTAAGTGTTTAAGTGAGCGTCTTTGTGTAAGTGTTTAAGTGAGCGTCTTTGTGTAAGTGTTTAAGTGAGCGTCTTTGTGTAAGTGTTTAAGTGAGCGTCTTTGTGTAAGTGTTTAAGTGAGCGTCTTTGTGTAAGTGTTTAAGTGAGCGTCTTTGTGTAAGTGTTTAAGTGAGCGTCTTTGTGTAAGTGTTTAAGTGAGCGTCTTTGTGTAAGTGTTTAAGTGAGCGTCTTTGTGTAAGTGTTTAAGTGAGCGTCTTTGTGTAAGTGTTTAAGTGAGCGTCTTTGTGTAAGTGTTTAAGTGAGCGTCTTTGTGTAAGTGTTTAAGTGAGCGTCTTTGTGTAAGTGTTTAAGTGAGCGTCTTTGTGTAAGTGTTTAAGTGAGCGTCTTTGTGTAAGTGAGTGTGTGAGTGTGTGTGTAAGTGAGTGTGTGAGTCTGTGTGTAAATGAGTGTTTGTGTGTAAGTGAGCGTCTGTGTGTAAGTGAGTCTCCGTGTGTAAGTGAGTGTCTGTGTGTAAGTGAGTGTCTCTGTGTAAGTGAGCGTTTGTGTGTAAGTGAGTGTCTGAGTCTCCGTGTGTAAGTGAGTGTCTGTGTAAGTATGTAAATGAGTGTGTGTCTGTGATTGTGTGTGTAAGTGTATATGTATCCGTGCGTGTAAGTGTATAAGTATGTGTATATTTACGTACAAGAGTGTGAAAGCGTATAAAATATATGTTTATATACATGAACGTAACTGTGTGCGTGTGTGTGTGTGTATGTGTGTGTGTATGTGTGTGTGTACATGCGTGTGTGTGTGTTTATGTGCGTCGACGAGAGCATAGGCGTGAAGGTGGGCGTGGGAAAGTGGATGGATGATGAAATTAAAGGATTCATTGTATAAAATAGACACTCAAGAAGCAAGGGGTGAAGATTAAAGCCAAAGTAAGGGGACGAAAGAAACAAATAATAGGAGATAAAGGAAGGAAAAAGAAAAAAAGAAAGAAAGAGATAGGAAAAAGGGAAAAAAAAAGAAAGAAAAAGAATGTGTATATTCATAAAGAAAAATAAAGAGGGTGTGTGTTTGTGTCTGTGTACAGAGAGAGTGAGAGAAAGAGAGAGAGAGAGAGAGAGAGAGAGAGAGAAAGAGAGAGAGAGAGAGAGAGAGAGAGAGAGAGAGAGAGAGAGAAAGGGAGTCAAAGAGAAAGAAAAAGAGAGAAAAAAATAAAAAAGAGAAAAATCAAAAGAGAGAAAGACAAAGAAAAAAGAGAAATCGAAATAGAGATTCCAAAAGAGAGAAAGAGAAAGATAAAAAAAGAGAGAGGAAGAGAAAGAGAAGGCGACACTTGACGACGGCAAAGCAGCACTTGGCAGATACAACCACTCACCAAGGCGCTGAATGGGCGACACTGAACCCCCTTTGTACGCCCACGCCCGCCCATGACAGCCGTGTGACACCTGCACACTGGCCATCTTGTGTCGTATGGGCTGCGGGGGGGGGGGGGGGGTAAGGTAGGTGGGTGGAAGAGGATGGAGAAGGATGAGAAAGGAGGGAGGTAGGGAAGGAAAAGGGAGGAGGAGGAGGGAAGGAGAGGGGGAGGGGGGAGGGGGGGGTGGAGAATGGGTAGGTGGGTGGAAGAGGATGGAGAAGGATGAGAAGGGAAGGAGGGAGGGAAGGAAAAGGGAGGAGGAGGAGGGAAGGAGACGGGGAGGGGATAGTGGGTGGAGGGGAGAGAGGATGAGGAGGGAGGGAAGGAGGGAGGGAAGGAAAATGAAGGAGAAGGGAAAGGAGGAGGGGGAAGGGGGAAGGATGGGAGGCGAAGGTAGAGGGAAGAGAAGAAGAATAGGAAGGGATGGAAGGAAGGAGCGAAAGAGGGAGGGGGGAGGGAGGGAGGGAGGGGAGGGTGGAAGGGAGAGTAGGGAATTCCAGAGTTTGAATTCAGGTGAATATCACTCGGTTTAACTTGAGAAAATAGCATCTCGGGCCTCTGTATTCTATATTCTTAAAAGACCTACAAATATATATTTTTTCTTATTCTTCTTTTTTAGGAGGAATACCTTAAATAAATCTAACTCATATTTCCCTTCCCTGCCCCCCCCCCCCCCCCTGCCCCTAGGACTCGGAACACTAACGAACGAAGAAATATGGAGAGAGAAGAAGTAAAAAAATGGACAGGAATTTCAAGCTGAATTTTCAACTTCAAGGCGAAGAGAGAGAGAGAGAGAGAGACAGAGAGAGAGAGAGAGAGAGAGAGAGAGAGAGAGAGAGAGAGAGAGAGAGAGAGAGAGAGAGAGAGAGAGAGAGAGAGAGAGAGAGAGAGAGAGAGAGAGAGAGAGAGAAAGAGAGAGAGAGAGAGAGCTAGAAGGAAAAAAAAAAAAAAAAAAAGAGAGAGGGAGAGAGAGAGAGAGAGAGAGAGAGAGAGAGAGAGAGAGAGAGAGAGAGAGATAGAGATAGATCGATAGATAGATAGATGGAGAGAGAGAGAGAGAGAGAGAGAAAGAGAGAGAGAGAGAGAGAGAGAGAGAGAGAGAGAGAGAGAGAGAAGGAGAGAGAGAGAGGGAGAGAGAGAGATAGATATAGATAGATAGAGAGGGGGGGGGAGGGAGAGATAGAGATAGAGATAGAGAGAGAGAGGGAGGGAGGGAGGGAGAATGGGAGAGAGGAAGAAACAGACGGAGGGAGAGAGATACAAACAGACAGACAGACTGACTGAGTGACAAAGAGAAGGAGCGACAGAGGGAAAGGCAGTGAGCGTGACAGTGAGAAAAGAACAGAGAGAGAGAAACAGATGAAAAGACGATAAAGAACAGGAAAAAAGAGAGACAGAGAAAGCGAAATACATAAAAATAGATAGATAGATAAAGAGAGAGAGAGAGAGAGAGAGAGAGAGAGAGACAGACAGACAAACAAACAGACAGACAAACAGACAAACAGACAAACAAACAGACAGCCAGAGAGACAGACAGACAGACAGACAGACAGACAAACAAACAGACATACAGACAGACAAACAGACAAACAACAGACAAACAGACCAACAGACAAACAAACAGACAGACAGACAGACAGACAAACAGACAGACAGACAAACAGACAAACAAACAGACAGACAAACAAACAAACAGACAGACAGACAAACAGACAAACACACAAACAAACAAACAAACAAACAGACAAACAAACAGACAAACAAACAGACAGACAAACAAACAAACAAACAAACAGACAGTCAGACAGACAAACAGAGAAGAAGAGAGAAGG
>NC_061826.1:36648913-36661413 GCF_019202785.1 Penaeus chinensis | reverse complement strand
TGTGTAAGTACTGGGTGTTGGAGGTGAGGTGAGGGTGGGGGGGAAATGGGGTGGGTGAGGGGGGTGTAGTGGGTTGCTGGGGTGTGGAGATGGGTGGGGTGAGGTTTTGGGGGGGATGGGGTGGGTGGAGGGGAGGGGGTTTGGTGGGGTGGGGTGGGAGGAAATGGTTGGGGTTTGGTGGGGGGAATAAGGTGGGTGGGGAGGGGAAGGGGGGATGAAAAGGAGAAGGGGGAGGAGGAGGGTAGGGAATTTGGAGAGGGGGTTTGTTATATGGGGGATGGAGGGAGGGGGATGGGTTGGGGGGGGGGGTGTTGGAGGGTGGAAGGGGAAGCACATGGAAAGGGGGAATTTGGGAAATTGGAATAGGGGAGAGGGGAAAAAGAGGGAGGGAGGAAGGGTAGGAATGTGGGAGGGGCAGAGGGTGGGGGTAGGGGTAGAAAGGAAGGAGTGAATAAAGGAGAGGTGGAGGGGGGGGGGGGATGGGGGAAAAAGGGAAGATGATAGACGGGTTGGAAGGGGGGTGAATGGGGGGGGGGGGCGGGGAGAAGAGGGGGCGTTGGATATGGGCGGGGCCCCCCCCCCCCCCCCCCCCCCCCAAGTTTTTAAACCGTTTGTAATGTGGGCTTGTTAGGGAGGAGGGGAGAAAGAGCTGCGGGAAGAATTAAGACATCAGCCTTCAGCTATAAATGCATCTGTAAAAAAATAATCATACACCTGAATATGGATTTTTGTATCACTCTCTCTCTCTCCCTTTATCTATTTGTCTATCTATCTGTCTATCTCTCTTTCTACCTCTCTATCCCATCAATTATCTATTTTAAATTGTGTTATTATCTCTCTATCCACCTATTTTGTATGTGTGTGTATATATATATAGTATATATATATATTTATTATATATTTATTTTAAAATATATATTTATATATATTTATATATATATTTATAATATATATATATATATATATATATATATATATATATATATATATAAATGAATACATGCATACATATATATCTACATCTATATATCTATATATCTAAAATTTTGGTATCTATATCTATATCTATCTAATTAGCCATCTGTCATATCTATTTATCTATCTATATATGTATTTATATATCTATCTTTCGATCTCTCTCTCTCTCTCTATCTATCTATCTATATATTTAGCCATTCCTCTATCTATCTGTTTAGCTATCCATCTATCTATCTCTCTATCTATCTATATATCTTTCTATATACATTCTATATGTACATATAAACAAAGATACAAAATTAGTCCCTGCTTGATTTTTTTTTTTTTTTTTCGTTTTCTCTTTTATGCTCTTCGTTTATTTTCTTCGATTTTCCCCTGTTATCGCTGCGGTCTCGGTCGCCTGAGTGGAACACACGATAGAAATCAGTCCATTGTGTTTTAAACAAGGCTCACATTACAGACAAATAAAGTGTCTTGTTTGATGCCAGGTCTCGAGCTATCGCGGGAGGGAAACATGAAGAAGGAGAAAGAGAAAGAATGAGTGAGTGGTAGGAAGGAAGGGAAGAAATATTGATTTCAGTAGTTTGGAGAGAGAGAGGGTCGAGATTGTGAGCGGAGGAGAGAGAGAGTGGGTTGTGGGCTGAGGGGTGGTGTGATAGTAAAGAGGTGTCTGGGGTATGAGAAGAGATGTAGGGGGGAGGGGGAGAAGGAGGCGATAGGTGGGATGGGAGGGTGTTTGTGAGAGAGAGGTTGTGTGAGTGTGAGAGAGAGGTGAGAGTGAGGACGAGAGAGAGAGAGATTATGGACTTGTCAGAGGAGAGAGAGGAGATTGAGAGAGAAGAGAGTGAGAGAGAGAGGGGGAGAGAGAGTGGAGAGATGAGAGAGAGAGAGAGTGAGAGGAGAGAGTGAGGGGAGAGATGGAGTGAGAGAGTGAGTTGAGGAGAGAGAGAGGGACGGAGAGAGGGACCCGAGAGATCGAGGGAGGGAAAGAGACGAGAGATAGAGAGAGAGTGAGAGAGAGTGTGAGAGAGAGAGTATTAGTAAAGAGTGACAAGAGAAGACTCGCAGACTTTTACTTCATACATACGTCGATTTAGTTTGATTGTATTTTTATATTTCCGTTTTAGAGATTAATTGAGTAGTGTTTCGATTTTGTGATACTACTCACACACACACACCACACATTATATTTTTAAGATTCAACTAATATTGCACTCACACAAATTAGGTGATATGTTTGTGATATAATAAGCAAAAACAAATGAAAGTAGATTGGACTTTTAGAAAGTCAGGTTGAATGATAAGTATGAGCGACTTCTGAGATTGATAACGCACTGACACTGCTATCGTTTTCCCGGGGGGGATTCGACACTGTGAGCTTAACCCGATGGGTGTATGGGGAGTCAGGTAAGATAGCGCGCGACAGAGAGAGAGAGAGAGAGAGAGAGAGCGGAGAGAGCGAGAAAAGAGCGAGGAGAATATAGAGAGGAGAGGAGAGAGAGGAGAGAGAGGATAGAGAGGAGAGAGCGAGAGAGAGAAGAGCAGAGACGAGAGAGAAGAGAGGGAGAGCGAGAGTAGATGGAGAAGAGAGAGCGAGAGAGAGAGCGAGCAAAAGAGAGATACAAGAGAGAGAGAGAAGAGAGAGGGAGAGCAGAGAGAGGAGAGAGCAGAGAGAGCGCGAAGAGCGCGAGAAGAGAGTGAGAGTAAGAGAGAGAGAGAGAGGCGGAGAGAGAGAGAGGAAAGAGAAAGAAAGAACGAAAGGAGGATAGAGTGGGTGAGAGAGAGAGAGAGAAAGAAATAAAGAAAAGAAAGAAAGAAAGAAAGCGGAAAGAAAGAAAAGAGAGTGGGGAGAGAGGGAGAGTAGAGGAGGAGAGAAAAGGAAAGAAAGAGAGAGAGAGATGTGAGAGAAAAGAAAGACGAAAGAAAGAACCGCCAGAAAGGAAAAGGAGAGGAGTGGGAGAGAGGGAAGAGAGAAGAGAAAGCAACGAAGAGAAAAGGAAACCGGAACAGCAACTCGCCGAGCAGCATGAAGGAGAGACGAAAGCCCGACAGACCGACCGAAAGAAAGCGAGGAGGGCGCGAGGGCGAGGCGCGCATAGCAACCGCACTTCCCATCCAGCCCTCCCTCCCTCTCTTCGCAACGCTCTTTCGGTGTGCCCTCCAATCATCCACCCTCCTCGCCTCCCTCTCTCCCTCACTTCTTCTAATTTCTCTCTTTTTCTCTCTCTCTCACTACATCCCTTCCTCTCCTCCCTCCCTACCTCTGCTCACTTCATTCTCTCTCCCTCCCTCCCTCCCTCCCTCGTCTCCTCCTCTTTCACTCCCTCCCTCCCTCCCTCTCTCTATCTCTTCTTCTCTCTCTCTCTCTCTCTATCTCTCTCTCTCTCTCTCTCTCTCTCTCCCTATCCTACCTGCCCTTTCCTTCCCTCCCTCTCTCCCCCCTCTCTCTCCCGTCCCTCCCTCTCCGGGGCTGCGGACCTACGACTCCTCCGTGGCCTCCTCACACACTACCCTCGCCTCGACCTTTGAATATTAATGAAAGGGTTCCCGAAATCTCCACCTCTGCCCGGCCCGAGCTGGAACAATGAGGAACAATGAAGAACAATGAAGAACAATGAGGAACAATACCAATACCAACGAAAGACCGATACCAGATGGATGGCGGGTGATACCGATGATGATAAGGATTGTCAGAGAGAGATTCCCAGGGCGAGAGATGAGCGCCGGGTCAGATCTGAATCCGTGTCACAGAGAGGGGGTGGGTGGCAGGGTTAGGGGATGTTGGGAGAGGGGGGTGGGAGGGAGGGTTAGGGGAGGTTGGGAGAGGGGGTGGGAGGGTGAGGGGGTGGGAGGGAGGTTGGGAGGTTGGGGGAGGGGGTGGGAGGGAGGGTTAGGGGAGAAGAGAGGTTGGGAGAGGGGGTGGGAGGGAGGGTTAGGGGAGGGAGAGGGGGGTGGGAGGGAGGGTTAGGGGAGAAGAGAGGTTGGGAGAGGGGGTGGGAGGGAGGGTTGTGGGAGGGAGGGAGAGAGGGGTGGGAGGTAGGGTTAGGGGAGGTTGGGGAGGTTGGGAGAGGGGGGTGGGAGGGAGGGTTAGGGGAGGGAGAGGGGGGTGGGAGGGAAGGTTAGGGGAGAAGAGAGGTTGGGAGAGGGGGTGGGAGGGAGGGTTGTGGGAGGGAGGGAGAGGGGGGTGGGAGGTAGGGTTAGGGGAGGTTGGGAGAGGGGGGTGGGAGGGAGGGTTAGGGGAGGGAGAGGGGGGTGGGAGGGAGGGTTAGGGGAGGAGGGAGAGGGGGCTGGGAGGGAGGGTTAGGGGAGGTGGGGGAGGTTGGGAGAGGGGGGTGGGAGGGAGGGTTAGGGGAGGTTGGGAGAGGGGGGTGGGAGGGAGGGTTAGGGGAGGGAGAGGGGGGTGGGAGGGAGGGTTAGGGGAGGAGGGAGAGGGGGCTGGGAGGGAGGGTTAGGGGAGGTTGGGGAGGTTGGGAGAGGGGGGTGGGAGGGAGGGTTAGGGGAGGAGGGAGAGGGGTGTGGGAGGGAGGGTTATGGGAGAAGCGAGGTTGGGAGAGGGGGGTGGAGGGAGGGTTAGGGGAGGGAGAGGGGGTGGGAGGGAGGGTTAGGGGAGGAGGGAGAGGGGGCTGGGAGGGAGGGTTAGGGGAGGTTGGGGAGGTTGGGAGAGGGGGGTGGGAGGGAGGGTTAGGGGAGGTTGGGAGAGGGGGTTGGGAGGGAGGGTTATGGGAGGGAGAGGGGGGTGGGAGGGAGGGTTAGGGGAGGAGGGAGAGGGGGCTGGGAGGGAGGGTTAGGGGAGGTTGGGGAGGTTGGGAGAGGGGGGTGGGAGGGAGGGTTAGGGGAGGAGGGAGAGGGGGGAGGGGGTGGGAGGGTTAGGGGGGGTTGGGAGAGGGGGGTGGGAGGGAGGGAGGGGAGGTTGGGAGATGGCGTGGGAGGGAGGGTTAGGGGAGGTTGGGAGAGGGGGGTGGGAGGGAGGGGAGGTTGGGAGAGGGGGGTGGGAGGGAGGGAGGGGAGGAGGGAGAGGGGGGTGGAGGGATGGTTAGGGGAGGTTGGGAGAGGGCGTGGGAGGGAGGGAGGGGAGGTTGAGGAGGTTGGGAGAGGGGGGTGGGAGGGAGGGATGGGAGGTTGGGAGAGGGGGGGTGGGAGGGAGGGAGGGGAGGTTGGGAGAGGGCGTGGGAGGGAGGGTTAGGGGAGGTTGGGAGAGGGGGGTGGGAGGGAGAGGGGGAGGGAGGGAGGGTTAGGGGAGGTTGGGAGAGGGGGGTGGGAGGGAGGGAGGGGAGGAGGGAAAGGGGGAGGGAGAAAGGGGATGGTGGGAAGGCGGGGAAGACGGAAGGGAGGGTAAGGAGGATGGAGATGGAGGGAAGGAAGAAGAGGGAGAAGGAAGAAGAGGATAAGGAAGGGAGAAAGAGGGAAGAAGGGAATGAAAGGGGGGGGGAGAAGAGAGGAGGGAGGAAGAAGGAGGAGGGAGAGGAAGGAGAAGAGAGGAAGGGAGAAAGAGGAAGGAGAAGAGAGGAGGGAGGAGAAGAGAGGTAAAGGGTGGGAGAGCAGAGGAGAGGGAGGGGAAGGGGACGAGGCGAGCGCTTTTCCGCTATGATGGATAACGGCTTTGTTTAGCGATGAATGCTACGCGCTACATATCCTTTGACATTTCTGTTATTTTTTTTTTTTTTTTTTTTTTTCATTCTTATTTTCTGTTTTGGTGCGTGTTTGGGATTTATTTCGGTTGTCGAAGTTGTTAGCGTTGGTTGAGTGTCACTGTAAAAGCCTTATTGCATAGTGTTTTATCTATACCATTGTTATCAATACTATCATGGTTAATATAATGTAATGTTATAGTTATTACATTACTGATTTTCTTGCAATTATTCTTGGTGTTTGTTGGAATTATTATTGTTTCCTTATTGGTATTGCTGTCGTTATTGCTGTTAATCATTTTATCATTATAATTATTATTATTATTATTATTTTTAATATTATTATTATTATTATTATTATTATTAATATTATTATTATTATTATTATTATTATTATTATTATTATTATTATCATCACTATCATTATTATTATTATCATTATCATTATTTGTATTATCATTATTAGTGTTATCTTTATTATCATTATTATAGTTATCATTGTTATTGTTATCATTATTATTATTATTATTATTATTATTATTATTATTATTATTATTATTATTACTATTACTATTATAATTATTAATGTTATTATTATTATTGTTATCATCATCATCATTATTATTATCATTACTATGATTGTTATTATTATTATTATTATTATAATCATTATTGTTATTATATTATTATCATCATTACTGTTTTCATTATTATCATTATTGATATTTATTTTCTAATAATAACAACAACAACAATAATAATGATAATAGTAATAATAATTATAGTAATAATAATAATAATAACAATAATAATAATAGTGATGACTATTATGATATAACAATTAATAATAATAGTGATATAATAATAATAATGATACAGAAACCGGTCAAATACATCTCTTGTATTGTGAAGATATTCATTTTCATTCATTCCTTTTATACAAGCTACAATTATTATTAATAACAGCAACAACAACAATAATTATAATACCAATCTATCTATCTGAATCCCTTCAAACTGCCTCTCTTGTTTCGTTCCCTTTCCTTCCCCCTTCCCCTCTGCCCTCTCTTCCCTCCTCCTCTCTCTCCTTTCCTCTATTCCTTTCTTCTGCCGCCTTTTCCCTCCTTCTCTCTATTTTTATTTCTATCCACCCTTTCTCCCCTTCTCTCCTCTCTTACTTCATTTCCCTCCCATCTGCCCTCTCTTTCCCCCTTCTCTCTCTCCTCCCCCCCTCTCTCTCTTTCCTCTTTCTGTCATGTCTTTAATACTTCTCTCTCTCTTTCCCTTCTCCCTCTCTTTCTTCATTCTGTCATATCTTCCATCCTTCTCTCTCTCTCTTTCCCTTCTCCCTCTCTTTCTTCCATCCCCCTTTCTGTCATCTCATCCATCCTTCTATCTCAGCTCCCTTTCTACCTCTCTTTCTCCCATCCCCCCTTTCTCATCTCTTCCATCCCTTGCTTCCATCCCCTTTCTGCCATGCCTTCCCTCTTTCTCCCTCTCTCTCTTCCTTCCTTCTCTTTCTCTCTCTCCTCCCTCTCTCTCTTCCATCCCTCTTCCTGTCATCTGTTCCATCCTTCTCTCTCTCCCTTCCTTTCCCCCCTCTCCCTCTCTCTCTTCCATCCTTTTCTCTCTCTCTTTCTCTCTTTCTCCTCCCTCTCTCCCTCTCTCTCTTCCATCCTTCTCTCTCTCTCTCTTCCTCTCTTTCTCCTCCCGCTCTCCCTCTCTCTCTTCCATCCTACTTTCTGTCATCTCTTCCATCCTTCCCCCTCTCTCTCTCTCTCTCTCTCTCTCTCTCTCTCTCTCTCTCTCTCTCTGTCTCTCTCTGTCTCTCTCTCTCTCTCTCTCTCTCTCTCTCTCTCTCTCTCTCTCTCTCTCTCTCTCTCTCTCTCTCTCTCTCACTCTCTCTCTCTTTCTCCTCCCTCTCTTCCTCTCTCTCTTCCATCCCCCTTTCTGTCATCTGTTCCATCCTTCTCTCCCTCCCTTCCTTCTCCCTCTCTTAATCCCCGTGTGTGTTTTGTCACGCTTTGGTGACTTGAAGCACAGCGTGACACGAGGAGACGAGACGTGACGGAACTGTACTCCTGCTTTCGTGCTCGTGTTTGCTTGCAATTTCTAAGCGGAACAGATGTGTGTGCTGAGACTTGTGAGTGCGTTTGTGTGTTTGTGTTCGCGTTCTTGAAGGAGTTGGGGCGGGGAGGGGAAGGGGAGGAAGAGAGGAGGGGTATGTATGTGTATTGTGTATATACGGTACACGCACACATACACATACACAAACACACGCATAAAAACACACACACACACACGCATACACACGCACACACACACACACGCATAAACACACACACATACACACACACACTCACACACACACACACACACACACACACACACACACACACACACACACACATACACACACACACACACACACACACGCATAAACACAAACACGCAAACACACACACAGAGGGAAAGGAACAAACTCATTTTCTTCTAACTTGAAGACCAGAGCGACAGAATTTGACCTAAACAGCCAAAAAAAGATATTCCCTTCTCAGCGATGAAGATCTCAGCATTGACCAAATCAACAAACAGTTCAATGACATCATAAAGGAAGCTGCACTTGAAGTAGGCGGTAAGAACGTCAAGCAAAGCTCCATCAAGCTCTCGGTAGAAACTAAGAATAAAAAGACTATGAATAAAAAGAAGAGAGAAGATGTACAGAAATTCAATACTCAAATAATAAATGAAACAGTGATCTCAGGTACCAGCATGAAAACATCTAAAAGGAAACTCGGAATAGCGAGAAATCAAATGTATGCAATAAAGAAACTAGACGGAAAAGTAGCATATAATAAGAAATCATAAGAGTTGTGGAAGACTTTTACAGGGATCTGTGCAACCCAAAATGAACAGTCAGGGATAGAAGCGAACGCGGTAGCTAGAGGCAAACCTAACAGCACAACAGAAGAAATTAAAAGAACGCTTAAAGGCATGAAGAGAGGGAAAAGAGGTGTAGACGGAATTAGTATAGACCTTATACTAGATGCAGTAAAAACTGCAACACTGAAACTAGACAATTTTTTTAACGAATGCCTTCTCAACGGAAAAAACACCGAAAGCCTGAACAAATGCAACAATTATTTTGATCCATAAAAAAGGGAAGAGAAAGGATCTAAAAAACTACCGACCATTTGCCTCATTTCAGTTAATTACAAACTGTTCACAAAAGTCATTACAGCTCGCATCTCTGACAGTTTGGATTCTAACCAGCCTAGAGAACAGGCAGGCTTCCGCAGTGGATTCTCAACAACAGACCAAATCCACACGCTCACCCACATAAGAGAAAAGATAACCACTGATCATGGCGTTCTTCTATTCCGAAAAGGCATTAATACCAGTAGTACTAGAAGCTATTCGAAGACAGGGAGTAGAGGAGGTATATTGTAAAATATTTGAAGATAAATACGAAGATGGGGCAGCAACCATCAAGCTCCACACGAACACTGATAAAATACTAACTAAAAGAGGTGTTAGACAAGGCGATAACATCTTGCCTTGAGGAAATATTCTTGAAGCTAGAATGGAACGGAAAGGGTATCAAAATAGGAGGCGAATACTTAAACAACCTAAGATTTGCAGATTATATGGTTCTCTTCAGTGAGTCTGCAAATTAAATGCAGCAACTAATGAACGATTTGAATAGAGAAAGTCTGAAAGTCGGACTTAGGATGAACAAGAAAAAGACTGAGATCAGCAGAGTTCAGTTTAAACAGATACAAGTGCAAGGCGAAGTGTTAGAGGTAGTAGACATGTATATATACCTATGGCAACTCGTACAGACGAACACATCTAGCGAAGAGGAAATTAAGTGACGCATCAGTCTAGGCTGGAGCGTCTTCAGCAGATACAGTAACATACTAAGAGGCTCCTTGCCATTATGTTTAAGAAGAAAAGTCTTTAACCAATGCATCCTCCCAGTTATGACCTATGGATCAGAAACATGGACTACAACCAAATTACTGGAGAGGAAACTAATAAGTGCCCAAAGAGGGATGGAGAGGTTGATGCTGGGAATTAGTCTAAGAGATCGGATGAGGGCGACGTGGATCAGGGACACACAAAAGTGGAAGATATACTTGGGAGCATCAAAAAGAAAAATGGCAATGGGCAGGTTATATATGTCGGAGATAGGACGGCAGATGGACAAAGAAAGTAGCAGACTGGGCTATGGATAGCATAAATAGGCCAAGGGCCAGACCAATGACAAGATGACGTGACGAAATAACGAAATTTGGGGACCAAGACTGGAAACAAAAAACGCAAGACAGACCAAGTTAGGAAAGATTGGGAGAGGCCTACTTCCCGTAGTGGACTGATTCAGGCTGATGATTAAGATATGTTTGTATATATATATACATATATATATATATATATATATATATATATATATATATATATACATATAAATATATATATATATGCACACACACACATACACATACGTGTGTGCATGCCTGTGTCTGTGTGTTCTCTATATCTTGGTGCCAGTCAATTTTCAGTATCAATAACCAGTTTTGCCTGTATTTTGGTTATATTTTCATCAATATATCGTATCTACCGAAGCCAGTCATGGTTCGTCTGATGTATTTTTACGCACATCTAACCACATTCTTCAAATTTCGCTCAGTTAATCATTCTATATCAAGAAAGTATATGTACATGATGGTCCGTGCGTGAGAGCAAGCGCGCTACCATACTACTTCTCCCCACTTTGTTTCTACATCAAACTCGTAATCACGTTATCTCTCCCATTCTCTTTCTTTCCCTCTCTCTCTCTCTCTCTCTCTCTCTCTCTCTCTCTCTCTCTCTCTCTCTCTCTATATATATATATATATATATATATATATACACACACACACATATATATATATATATATATATATATATATATATATAGAGAGAGAGAGAGAGAGAGAGAGAGAGAGAGAGAGAGAGAGAGAGAGAGAGAGGGAAAGAAAGAGAATTCTCTTCCTTTTTCAATTCATCCTTTCCTTCTTTATTCTCTCCCTATCTCTTCCTTACCATCTTTTCATTCCTCTCCTCTCTCACTCCTCCTTCTTCACTAACCCTAATGACCTCCCCTCTCTTCTTACCCCATACCCCGTCATCCGCTCCCCTTCCACCCCTATATACCCCCCTCCCCTAACTCTACGATGTTCCCAAACACTCTCCGCGTCCTATTTACTCGTATTTTATCCTAAATTTACTATGTAAAACTGCCGTAAACAAAAGCACATTGTTATGTAAACACAGTGGCAAAAGGATATCAACGTATTATTTCTGTATGATGTATGACATGTTTCTATATTACCATGTACAATTACACTAGTCACAGACTACTGTACTGTGTCAGATGTATGTAAAAAATGTAATCACGAATGCCCATGCTTGAGCAGATAGCCAGGGTGGTAAATAAACGTACTTAACATAACTTAACTCTATTCACGTCCCCAACTTTTTCTTCTCCCGTTTTCTCTCTCTCTCCTTCGCTTTTCTCTTTCCCCTCTTCGATTTACCACACTCCCTCCTTCCCCTTTCACCTTTTCCCACTTTTCCATCTGTCCTTTCTCCTCTCCCCCTTCATCTTTCTCCTCCCCTTCCCCCTTTCCTCTAACCCTCCTTTCCCTTCCCTTCTCCTTCCTTCTCCTTTCCCCACTCCCACTTCCTCTCTCCCCCATCCCCCTTCCGTCCTTCCGCTACCCCACTCCCCCTTTCTCCCTTCTTCCTTCTCCCTCCTTTCCTTTCACAACTCCCCTTCTCCTCTTCCTCCCCTTTCCCCCTCTCCCTCTCCTTCCCTCCTCCCCCCCCTTCCCCTTTCTCCTTCTCTCTCTTCTTCCCTGCTCCCCCTCCTCCCCCTTTCCCCACTCTTCCTTTCTCCCTCCTCCCCCTTCACCTTCCCTATTTCCCCCTTCTCCCCCTTCTTTTACCTCTCCCCTCTCTCTCCCCTTCTTCTAAATTCAATTTCTATGTGACCTCTAAAAGCATCGAGATTCTGGCCCCAAGTTCGACCCTTTATCTCGTCAATTATGGTTCCCGAAGCTAGCCCTCATTCTGACCAAGTTTTGACATTAAAGAGAAGAAAATGTGTAATGTTTTCCCGTCCTGAGTTGAGTTATTTTCGCCTTCGGGAAATGGGAATAGATAGAACTGATAGATTGATAGATTAGAATTAGTGGAAGAATTGGAGGAGAGATAGATAGGTAGATAGACAAAATCGATTTATAAATCGGTAGATATATAGAAAGAATCAATAGATAAACTGATAGAGAGAGAGAGATCAAATAAATCGATAAATGGATAAATAAAATCGACAGATAGATAGAAAGACAGATGAATAAGCAGATAGATAGGTGAGTACATAGATGAATAAACAGAGAGATGATTATATAGATAGATAGAGAGATAGACTGATAGATCGATAGACAAACAAACAACAGATATGTAGGGAAGTAAGAGGTGGGCAGATTGGTAGGTGGGTAGATAGAAAAAAGTTATAGAGAGCTAGATAGATGACTGGATAGACAGCTAAATAAGTAGATAGATAGATAAACAAACAAACAGTAAGACAGATGAACAGATAGATAGATAGATAAAGAGATAGATTTACAGATCGATCAGAGAAAAACAGATATAATTAACAGATAGGTATCGTAGACTGATATATAAAGAAAGAAAGGAACAAGAAAAAAATATAATAAAAACAATGACTAGATAAATGAATGAATAGGAAAGGAAATATCTAGATCAATAAAGGAATATATTCAGAATTATGGAGGACACGTTTGGTGAAATGTTAAATCAACTGACATGAAGTTAAATAAGATGTAGTTA
>NC_061826.1:36636413-36646413 GCF_019202785.1 Penaeus chinensis | reverse complement strand
GAAGGTTGTATGTCACACGCCCGTGTCCTGTGCGGAAGGAGGGGGTGGAGAAAGGGGGGGGGGGGGGAGGGAGGGGGGAGGGGTGTGGAGGAAGGGAGAAAGGGGGGGGGGGGAGAAGGAGGGAAGGGGGAGAGGTGTGGAGGAAGGGAGAAAGGGGGGGGGGGGAGGGAAGGGGGAGAGGTTTGGAGGAAGGGGGAAAGGGGGGAGAAGGGAGAGAAGAAGGGAAGGGGAGAGGTGTGGAGGAAGGGAGAAAGGGGGAAGAGAGAAGAAGGCAAGGGGAGGATTTTTTGGGAATGGGGAAACGGAGAAGGAGGGAAAGGGAGGACTTTGGAGGAAAGGGGGGGGGTAGGGGAAGGAGGGAAGGAGGAGGAGCTTGGAGGAAGGGGCGAAGAGGAAAAGAAGGGAGGAAGGAAGAAGTAGGGTAGTGGAAGAGAGGAAGAATGTTAAAGGGAATGAAAATGGAAGAAGGGAGGGGAAAGTGGAAGAAGGAGGATATAGAGGAGAGAACGAGGACAGGAAGAGAAGGAGGAAAGACGGGGTGGAGGGGACGGAAGGTGGGAAGGAGGACGTAGGAAGAAGGGAAGGAGGGAAAGGGGTGAAAGAGGGGAATGAAGACTAGGGAAGAAAGAGTACGTTGAAGAGGGGGATAAAACGGAAGGAGAAAAGATTGGAAGAGATGAAAGAGAAGGTATGAGGGAAGGAGGAGGAGAAGGGAAGGGGGGAAAGGAAGGAGGGGAGTGTAGAAGGGAGGGAAGGGGGAGGAGAAGAGAAGGGGAGAAAGAAAGAAGGAGAGGGTGGAAGGGAGGAAAGGAGGAGGAAAAGGGGAGGTGAAGAAAAGAGAGGAAAGGAGAGGGTAAAGAAAGAAAGAAAGAAAGAGGAGGTGGAAGGAGAGAAGGAGAAGGAGGCGGGAGAGCTGAAGCAAGAGGAGAATAAGAAAGGAAGAAAGAAGGGAGGAGGGATGGAAAAGGTTGAAGAAGGGAAAGGCACGAAAAGAAAGAAAGAAGAAAAAATAATAAAAAGGGGGAAGAATAGGGAAGGAAGGATATAGATATAGAAAGGTGGAGGAGAAACAGAAAGGGAAGTGAAAAGGAGTTATCAACAAAAACAGACTAAAAAAACAGGAAAGAGAAATATTAAAAGGTCAGAAAAAGGAAAATGAGGAGGGGAAGGAAGGAAGGAAGGAAGAATACGAGGAAGGGAGATGGAAAGGAGGAGGAGGAGGTGGTGAAAGAGGAGGAAAAAGAATCGGGGTAGGAAGGGGAGGAGGAAGAAGAGGAGAAGAAAAGGGAGAGGAAGAGGAGGAAGACAGAAGTAGATGGAGAGGAAGGGGAGGAGGAAGAAGAAGAAGAAGAAGTAGAAGAAAATGGGGAGGTAGAGGAGGAGGAGGAGGAGGAGGGAGAAGGAGGAGTTGGAGGAGGAGGAGGAGGAGGAGGAGGAGGAGGAGGATGGAGAGGGAGGAGGAGGAGGAGGAGGAGGAGGAAGTAGAAGAAAGTGGGAAGGTAGAGGAGGAGTAAGAGGAGGAGGAGTAGGAGGAGGAGGAGGAGGAGGGAGAAGGAGGATGGAGAGGGAGGAGGAGGAGGAGGAGGAGAAGGAGGAGGAAGTAGAAGAAAGTGGGAAGGTAGAGGAGGAGTAGGAGGAGGAGTAGGAGTAGGAGGAGGAGGAGGAGGAGGGAGAAGGAGGATGGAGAGGGAGGAGGAGGAGGAGGAGGAGGAGGAGGAGGAGGAAGTAGAAGAAAGTGGGAAGGTAGAGGAGGAGTAGGAGGAGGAGGAGGAGTAGGAGGAGGAGGATTAGGAGGAGGAGGAGGGAGAAGGAGGAGGAGGAGGAGGAGGAGGGAGAAGGAGGAGTAGGAGGAGTCGAAAGGGAGGAAGAGGAGGAGCCTTCCCACACCCCCACTTTGTCTCCAAAATTACCTTCGCCCATTCTACAAGGTGGTTGCGCACGACATACCAGCTCAACCCCCCTCCACCCCCCTTCCACCCCTCCACCATTACCCCTACTTCCTCATCTCCATCTCACCTCCTACCTGCCCCCCCCCCCATCACTCCTCCTTCACCCCTCCCCCCTTCACTCCCCTTTCACCCCCTCCCCCGTTCACTCCCCCTTCACCCCCTCCCCCCCATTTCCTAAACCACTTTTCGTTCGCGGGGGCAAGGAAAAGCAAAAGCGAAAGACAAAGAAAAAAACGGAAAGAGAAGAAGAAAAACGCAATAAATGGTTAATAAGAGTTAATGATAATAATTCGAAATGTAGCGCGTTGTTTATTTTGATTTTATTGTTGCTTCTTGAGACAGAGTTTGCACATCGAGGTCGACTTTGGAGTTTGCAATATCATATTAAGTGGGAAGGGAGGGAGGGAGGGAGGGAGGGAAGGGTGGGAAGGGAGGGAGGGAGGGAAGGGGGCGGAGGGAGGGAGGAAGGAAGGGGGGCGGAGGGAGGGAAGGGAAGGAGGAAAGGGGGCGGAGGAAGGGGGGCGGAGGGAGGAAGGGGGGCGGAGGGAGGGAAGGGAGGGAGGAAAGGGGGCGGAGAAGGGAAGGGAGGGAGGAAGGGGGGCGGAGGGAAGGGGGTGAGGGAGGGATGGGGAAGGGGGTATTTGGATAAAGTGAAGGTGAAATAGGATAAAAAGAAAAGTAGATAGCGAAGAGAGGAGTAGATAGAAATGATAATTTCAAAAGGATGTCGCTTTAAATCTTATAAGGTGTAAGGTACATTTACAGAAACAATGATGATAGTGACGGCATTTATTATGATGATAATGAAAATAAAAGTCATAAATGTCAATGAGGATTACAAATAATTATATTAATGGTAATTGCTATATCTAATAAAGAAAATACTAAGTTTCAGAGAACAAGAAAAACAGAAGGTGAACAGTTAGCGATAAAGAGAGTGGTTGACAGATGCAGATGCAAAGTCAGAGAGACGGATAAATGTAGACGGAAAATAGTCAGAAGTAAAACACACACACACACACACACACACACACACACACACACACACACACACACATACACACATAAATATATATATATATATATATATATATATATATATATATATATATATATATATATACATATGTGTGTGTGTGTGTATAAATGTATATATATATATATATATATATATATATATATATATATATATATGAATATATATGTATATATATATATATATATATATATATATATATATATATATATATATATATATATATATATATATGACAGAGAGAAACAGAGACACAGCCACAGACAGAGATATGGAGACAGAGATAGAGAGAGACAGGATGAAAGAAAAACAGAGAAAGAGACAGAGAGAGACAAATACAGAGACAGAGACAGAAAGACACAGAGTGAGACAGAGACAAAGAGAGACAGAGACAGTGAGAGACAGAGATACAGCCCCAGAGACAAGGAGAGGGAGACAGAGAGAGAAAGAGAGAGAGAAAGACACACAGAGAGACAGAAACATAGTCACAGAGACAAAGACGAAGAGAGATGGAGGCAGAGAGAAACAGATACAGAGAAACAGAGACAGACAGAAAGACAGAGACACAGCCACAGACAAACCGAGAAATACATTCATCTACAGAGACAGACCAACAGTCACGAGACAGGAACCGCTAAGAACCCAGACATCCGCGTATTTATGTGGGTATCTCTCGCCCCTCTGCCTCGAATGCTGATATATAGCGATGTGTCAGACCGACGTGATAATAACGGAGCCTAGAATCACGAGCTCTTTCTTAACTGGGGATGTGTTGTTTTGGAGGGGGTGGGGGAAGGGGAGAGGGAGGGAGGGTGGGGAGGAGGTGGGGGAAGGCGGAGGGAGGGTGGGATGGTGGGTGGGGTTGAGAGGGTGAGGTGATTCGGTAGGGGGGGAAGGGGGAAGGGGAGGTATGGAAGGGTAGTGGGTGGAGGAGGGGATGGAAGGAAGGGTGGTGGGTGGGGAAAGGGTAGGGGAGGGATGACGGGTGGGGGGAAGAGGTAAGGGGGTAGGGGAGGGGTAAGGATAAGGATGGGGAGGGATGGAGGAGGGAAGGCGGTACAGGAGGTAGGGAAGGAGGAGGAGGAGGAGGGATGGTGAGACGGATGAGGGAGGTGGGGGGGGGGGAGGGAGAGCGGGCAGGTAGGGTAGGGAATCGGGTAAAGGGCAAGAGTGGGTGGGGAAGAGAGGAGTGTCGAATATAGGAAAGGGAAGATGAAGGGGAGCGAGAAACAGATCATAAGATGGGTAGGGAGATAGATAAGAAGATGTAGGGGGAAGATGGATGGGCGGAGAGGGAGTGAGTGAGATACAGATAAAGAGAGACAGAGAGAGAGAGAGAGAGAGAGAGAGAGAGAGAGAGAGAGAGAGAGAGAGAGAGAGAGAGAGAGAGAGAGAAAGAGAGATAAAACACACCCACAAACACAAAACAAACAAACACGCCCACACACCCCAGAAGAAAAAAAAAAGATCAACACAAATACAAAAAAAAGATAAAAAGCAAAACAAAAACAAAAACAAACAAACAAACAAAAACAAAAACAAAAACAAATCAAAGAAAAACGGAGGAAGAACAAAAAAGGGAAAAGAAAAAAGAGATATAATCATCCCACCTTATTTAGCGACCCCTTGAAAACTCCGGACACACGGCTCCAGCAACCAACAAATTACCTTAATTCAGGTGTTTGGAAAGACCCACATAGGCATTCAGATGAGACGATTCCCATATCTTTTAACCTCTCTTCTTTTTTTTTTTTTTTCCTCTTTCTTCCTCCTCTTCTTCCTCTTCATCCTCGCTCTCGAGACGATATATAACGCGTTCAAAGAAAAAAAAAAAAAGAGAGAAAAAAAAAAGTATGTTTATCATTGTTCATACCGATGTAGCTTAACGAGTCTGTTGTAATGTATTCTAGCTTGTGGGTGGGATGGGGGGGGGGGGGGGGGAGTCGGGTGTGTGTGAGGGGGGGGGGAGTGTGTGGGGGGTGGGGGGTAGGGGCGTTCGTTATAAGAGGGAGGTACAAGGTGACCTTACCATCCTTCATTCCTTTTTCTCCCTTTTTCCCATTTTTCTTTCCTTCCTTCCCTTCCACTGTTCGTTTATTCTCTCTTTTTTCCCTTCTCTCCTTCCCTTTTTCTCTTCTTTCTCTTCTCAGAAAGAAAGAGAGAGAGAGAGAGAGAGAGAGAGAGAGAGAGAGAGAGAGAGAGAGAGAGAGAGAGAGAGGGGGGGGGGGGGAGAGAGAGAGAAATAGAGAGAGAGAGAGAGAGAGAGAGAGAGAGAGAGAGAGAGAGAGAGAGAGAGAGAGAGAGAGAGAGAGAGAGAGGAGAGAGCGAGAGAGAAATAGAGAAAGAGAGAGAGAGAGAGAGAGAGAGAGAGAGAGAGAGAGAGAGAGAGAGAGAGAGAGAGAGAGAGAGGAGAGAGCGAGAGAGAAATAGAGAAAGAGAGAGAGAGAGAGAGAGAGAGAGAGAGAGAGAGAGAGAGAGAGAGAGAGAGAGAGAGAGAGAGAGAGAGAGAAAGGGCGGGGGGAGAGAGAGCGAGAGAGAAATAGAGAAAGAGAGGGAGAGAGAGAGAGAGAGAGAGAGAGAGAGAGAGAGAGAGAGAGAGAGAGAGAGAGAGAGAGAGAGAGAGAGAGAGAGAGAGAGAGAAAGAGAAAGAAAGAGATAGAGATAGACAGTGCTACAGACACAGACAGAGAAAGAGAAAGAGAAAGAGAGATAAAGAGAAAGGAAGAGAAGGGAAAAGACAGAAAGAGAAAGAGAAAGAAAGAGAAAGAAAGAGAAAGAGAAAGAAAGTGAAAGAAAGAGAAAGAGTATGAGAAAGAGAAAGAAAGAGGAAGAAAAAGAAAGAAAAAGAAACCAAAAGAGAAAGAAAAGGAAAAAAAAGAGAAAGAGAATGAGAAAGAGAAAGAAAGAGGAAGAGAAATAAAATGAGAAAGAGAAAGAATGAGGAAGAGAAAGAATATGAAAGAAAGAGAAAGAGAAAGAAAGAAAGAGAAAGAGAAAGAGAAAGAAAGAAAGAGAAAGAGAAAGAGAAATAAAAAAAGAGAAAGAGAAAGAGAAAGAAAAAATAGAGAAAGAGAAAGAGAAATAAAAAAAGAAAGAGAAAGAAATAGAAAGAAAGAAAGATAAAGAAAGAAAGAAAGAGAAAGACAGAGAAAGGAAAAGAAAGCGAAAAGCGGAAACCTCCGTCTAATCTGCTGGCATTAAGCGGTCACCATCACAGCCCTATAAGTAGTTCTTCCCGGATCGTTATTTTTGACTCGTTCATTAGCTTTGTTTCGGAGGATATTTGGGCGATGGTATCGGGAGAGGGGAAAAGGGGAATAGGGGAGGGGAGGAAGAGGGGAAGAGGGGAGGGAGGAAGAGGGGATAAGGGAGGGGGGAGGAGGAGAAGAGGCGAGGGAGGAGAGGGGAAAGAGGAGGGGGAGGAGAGGGGTAGAGAGGAGGGAGGAAGAGGGGAAGGGGGAGTAGAGGGGAAGAGGGGAGGGAGTGGAGGAAGGAGGGAGGAGGGAGGAAGAGGGGAGGAGAGGGGAAGAGGGGAGGAGGGGAGGGAGGAGAAGGGAGGAGGGAAGGGAGAAGTGGGGAAGAGGGTTGGGAATGGAGGGGGGAGTCGAGAGGAAGAGGAGGAAAGAAGAGGGGAAAAGGCGAGGAGGTGGAGGGAGTGAAGGGAGGCGAGTGGAAGAGGGGAGGAAGGGGAGGGAATTAAAGGGATTAGGGAGAAGAAGGGAAAGGAGGGAGTGGGGGAGAAGAGGGGGAAAGGGGAGAGAGGAAGAGGAGAGGGGAAAAGAGATGACTAAGGACTGAAAGAAAATGAGGAGGGAGGAAGGGAAGAGAGGGGTGAAGAGAATGAAGTAACGAAGGGGGGGGGGGGGGCAGGATATAACTGTGATGAGAGGAGGGGTGGGAATGGGAACTAGGAAAAGTGGGAAAAAAAGAAGGAGGAAAGGTGGATAGGATAAAAGGGTGATGAGAAGAGACGAAAGAAGAGGAGAGGAAGTGAAGAAAATGATGGGAGTAAATGAGGTCGAAAGAACAGACCAGGAAGAGGAATAACGGATGAAACAAAAGACTAATAATAGCAAAAAAAGAAAAAAAGAAAAAAGGATATGAGCTAATACCCCTCCCCCCCTCCCACCCACCCACCCACCTACAATTTATAAAAGGAAACGGGAGATACCACCCCCTTCCTCCCTCACCCTCCACCCCCCCCCCCCTCCTCTCCCTCCTTCCCTCCTTCCTACCCCCCCCCCCTCATAAGTACAGCCAACACGTGTCTAATTTGACATTCGTGAGTGACAGGTGTATCTCCTCAAGGAAAGGAAAGAGAAGGGGAAGGAGAGAGAAGGGGAAGGAGTGGGAAAAAGAGAAAGAAGAAGGGGAAGGAGAGAGTGAAGAAGGAGAAGGAGAAGGAGAAAGAAAGAGAAGAAGGGGAAGGAGAGGGAGGAAGAAAGAAGGAGAAGGAGAGGGAGAAAGAAAGAACAAGAAGGCAAAGGAGAAAGACATAAAAGAAGGAGAAGGAGAAGGAGAAAGAAAGAGAGGAAGGAGAAGGAGAGGGAGAAAGAAGGAGAAGAAGAAAGCGAAGGAGGAAGAAAGAGAAGAAAGAGAAGGAGAAAGAAAGAGAAGAAAGGGAAGGGGAAGGAAGAAAAAGAAGAAGGAAAAAGAGAAGAAAAAATAAAGAGAAGGAAAAGTAGAAGGAAAGAGAAGAAGAAGGAGAAGGGAATAGAAAGAAGAAGGAGAAGGAGAAAGAAAGAGAAGAAGGGGAAGGAGAGGGGGGAAGAAAGAAGGAGAAGGAGAGGGAGAAAGAAAGAAGAAGAAGGCAAAGGAGAAAGACATAAAAGAAGGAGAAGGAGAAAGAGAAAGAAAGAGAGGAAGGAGAAGGAGAGGGAGAAAGAAGGAGAAGAAGAAAGCGAAGGAGGAAGAAAGAGAAGAAAGAGAAGGAGAAAGAAAGAGAAGAAAGGGAAGGGGAAGGAAGAAAAAGAAGAAGGAAAAAGAGAAGAAAAAATAAAGAGAATGAAAAGTAGAAAGAAAGAGAAGAAGAAGGAGAAGGGAATAGAAAGAGAAGGAAAAGTAGAAAGAAAGAGAAGAAGGAGGAGGAGAAGGAGAAGAAGAAAGGAAGAGAAGGAAATGAAAAGAGAATCATTCTTTCTTATCATTTGATTTATTAGTTCCCTCTATTTCTGTTGTTATTCTTATTTGTATCATCATTATTGTTGTTGTTTTTGTCATTGTTGTTATTAGAATTCTCTTTGTTCAAGTCTTCGTTCTTATTCTTATTTAAGTCATAGTGTATTTGTCTATAGTGTCATCATTATCAATATTATTATCATTATTCTTGCTATTATCCTTATCAATATTATCATTATCAATATTATCATTATCATCATGATAAGCGATATCAATTATCTTGCTTATTATCATTAACATCACCATCATCATCATTTTTTGGGGGGAGGGATAATGATAAGAATTTTTTTTTTTTCAACATTGTATATTTTATCGGAAAAGTTAATAATAAGATAGTAATTATATAAAAAAAAAAAAAAAATAGGGGGAGGGATACGAATTTTTTTTTTTTTTTTTTTTTTTTTTTTTTTTTTTTTTTTTTTTTTTTTTTTTTAATGGGATAATAGATAAAAGGGATCAGATAAAAGTGATGATAAGATTAAGAATAAAGAGAGGGAGGAAGGGAGACCGAGGAAAGGTGGGTGGGGGGGCGAGGTAAGGGAGCGGGGAAGGGGAGAGGGAGACAGGATGAAGGAGACGTGGAATAAGGGAAGGAGGCGAAGAATGATGGGAGTAAGAAGAGGGAGGGAGGGAGGGAGGAAGAAAGGGAGGGAGGGAGGGAGGGAGAAAGGGAGGGAGGGAGGGAGGAAGAAAGGGAGGGAGGGAGGGAGGGAGAGAGGGAGGGAGGGAGGGAGGCCGTGAAAGGGGCGAGGAAAGGCGGGGGAGAGAGGGAGGGAGGGAGGGAGGGAGAAAGGGAGGGAGGGAGGGAGAGAGGGAGGGAGGGAGGGAGGCCGTGAAAGGGGCGAGGAAAGGCGGGGGAGGGAGGGAGGGAGGGGAGAGGGAGGGAGGGAGAAAGGGAGGGAGGGAGGCCGTGTAAAGGGGAGAGGAAAGGCGGGCGAGGGAGGGAGGGAGGGGAGAGGGAGGGAGGGAGAGAGAAAAGGGGGGAGGGAGAGAGGTAGGGAGGGAGGCCGTGTAAAGGGCGAGGAAAAGCGGAGGAGCGCGAGAGGGAGGGAGGGAGGGAGGGAGGTTAAAGAAGGGGTAGAGAGGGGAGGGGGGAAGGGGAGGGGGAGGCTTAAATGTCAGTCTTGACGCTGATCCTCTTCTGTTCCTCTTCCTCTTCTTCTCTCTAATTCCGTTTCTTCTTCCCGTTTTCTGCTCTTACCACACCCTCATTCTATTGCCTTTTTTACTTCTCTTCTCTCTTTATCCTCTTTTCTTTCCACTTTTCGTGTTCATTTTCTTTCTCTCCGGTTCTTTGGTTTTCTGTTTTCACTCGTTGCCTGCTTCTTCTTTTTCCTTTTCTTCTTTTTTCTCTTCCCTTTTCTCCTGTCTTCCACATTCTCGTCTTCGTCTCGCATCCCTACTTTCTTTTCTTATTTCTTATTCTCCTTTCTTCTACATTCTTCATTCTTCGTCTCGCATCCCTACTTTCTTTTCTTATTTTTTTTTTCGCTCTTTTTCGCGTCTCCTCTTCTTCCTTCACGTTCCTTCCCACTTCCTCCTCTCCTATCCCCTTTTCCATGTCCTCTTTCTCTTTTTGTTCCTCCTCCTCCTTTCCCACGTTTTCTTCCCTCCCTCTTTCTCCTCTTACTTCCTTCCTTCTCCTCCTCTTCCCACCTCGTATTCCTCCCCCTCTCCTTCCTCCTCTTCTTTCTCCTCTTCTTCCGCCTCCTCTCCTTCTTTTTCTTCTTCCTCCTCCTTTCCCCCTCCTCTTCCCTCCTCATATTCCTCCTCCTCTTCTTCCTTTTCTTCCTCCTCCTCCTCCTCTCCTTCCTCCTCTTCCCTCCTCATATTCCTC
>NC_061826.1:36602175-36603813 GCF_019202785.1 Penaeus chinensis | reverse complement strand
TGATTCTTCCCCTACCTCCACCTGGCTACTCAGCATATCCCCCTAGACACTTACCTACCCATGCGATCTTTTCCCCTAGGATTCCTCTCAGAGTCTTTCCCCTGGCCATCCCATCTACCCTTCAAAACCTCCCCTAGATCCTCCCCCAAACCACCCATCTCCCCCCTAGGAACCCCTCACACCCTCCCCTTAAAACAAGCTACCCCCCACCTCCCTTCCCTTCCAGAATTCCCCTAGATTTATCCCTAACCACCCCTATATACCCATAGAATCCCCCCCCCCCAAACATACCCTAAACCACCGTTAAACTTCCCGCCAATTCTCCCCTCGTTCCTTCAGATCCTCCCCCAAAATCCCCCTAGTCATATATCCTTCTTTACCATCTCGACCCTTCCATATTTAGACTCGTTCACATCACCGAACAGCTGACTTATTTCGTCTGACTTACACAAAGGAGTTTCGGAAGGCGCTGTTGCCAATTCGTGACTTATTGACACAGTCGCCATTAGGGGGATAGGGAATAAATGTGTTGTGATCTATTTGCATGTTCATCTACTCTCCCTTTTCTTTCAAAATTTGATCTTTGTTGATTATGAAGGTTAGGATTATATTGTCGCTGTTGTTAATTTCGTAATTTTCTTTTTCTTCTTATAGCTATTATAGCTATTCTATTCTGCATTATATCATTATCACTATTACTACTATCATTATCATGATTAAAGTCGCTATTACTATATTTGTTACTATTATTTTTGTATTATAATTATTATTGATATTATCAATATTATTTGTATCTTTATTATCATTATTATTATTACTATTTTTGTTATTATTATTATTATTATTATAATTACTTTTATTATTATTATTATCATTGTTGTTGTTGTTGTTGTTGTTGTTGCTGTTATTATTACTATTAATATTATCATTAGTAGCAGTAGTTGTTGTAGTAGTTGTTGTAGTAAAAGTAGTGGAAGTAGATGTATTATCATTATTATTATTGTTATTATTATTATTATTATTATTATTATTATTATCATTACGATTAATATCATAATCATTATCACCATTATCATTATCATTATTAGTATCGCCATTTTCCTTTTTGCTATTATTATCATTAATATTATTGTTATTGTTATTATTATTATTATTATTATTATTATTATTATTATTATTATCATTATTATTATTATTATTATTATTATTATTATTTTTATTATCATTACTATTATTATTATTAGCATTACAATTATTATTAATATTATTATTATTATTATTATCATTGCTATTATTATTATTATCATTGCTATTATCATTGTTATCATTATTATTATTATTATTATTATTATTATTATTATTATTATTATTATTATTATTATTATTATTATTATCCTATCAATATAATCTTATCCTATCAATATAACCAATCTGTGTAATTTGCGATAACATTGATACCAGCAGAGAAGTATTTCAAATAATTTAATTGATGTTCCTCGTACAGGAAGCCCACTTTATCACAAATCATAATATTTTCCTCAATCATCTATCTCAAAATGATTGCACATCGTTCTGATTAAATGGCATGCAATTGATAATTAGAAAAAAAAAAGTGTATCATCAATAGATCTTCTCACT
>NC_061826.1:36542175-36544675 GCF_019202785.1 Penaeus chinensis | reverse complement strand
ATATGTGTGTACGTGTGTGTGTGTGTGTGTGTGTGTGTGTGTGTGTATATAGATATATGTATACATATATATATATATATATATATATATATATATATATATATACATATATATACATTTATATATATATATATACATATATATATATATATATATATATATATATATATATATATATATGTGTGTGTGTATGTGTGTGTGTGTGTGTGTGCGTGTATGTGTGTATGTATGTGCGTGTGTGTATGTAGACGCGCGCGCAAACAAAATGAAAGAAAGAAAGAAAAAAAAAAGAAAAAAGCAAGAAGAAAAAACAAAACAAAACATAAATCTCCCTTCATTTGCATATACAATGCAATAGTCGTCGATGGTATTTACAATCTGGCATCATAGGGGCTGGCGTCCCCCCCCCCCCTCAAAAAAAAAAAATCTCTTATGGATGTTGCTAGTAGGTTATTGCATGATATATCGTCTGTCTTCTGTTTATTTGTTTTGTTTTTGTGTGTGTGTGTGTGTTTTTACTATTCTCTTGTTAAAAAAGAAGGAATTCCATAATTCGCATCCTATTAACATAAATTTTAGAAATAATATTGATGATGATGATTATTATAATTATTATTATTATAGTAAAAGGGTGATGATAGTAAGGATAAAGATGTATCAATAATTGTATTGATGATAATGATAATAATAAGGATGATAATGACGTAATGATAAAAAAGGATAATGAAAATATTAGAAACAAGGATAACAATAATAGCAATAACGATAATAAAAGTAACAATGATGATAATAATGATAATAGTAATATTATCATAAACAGTAATGATAATTATAATATAATGATAGCAAAAATAAAAATAATAATAATGATAATAATAATAATAATAATAATAATAATAAAACAGTAATAGTAATTGTAATAATAATAACAATGATTATAATATTTTACTATGACTGCTAGGTTATTATCATTATCATTATAATCATTGTTATTATTTTCATTATAGTTATTATTAATATTATCATTTTTGTTGTTGTTATTATTGTTATCATTATTATCATCATCATTATTATTAGTAGTATTAGTATTAGTATTAGTATTATTGTTATTACTATTATCATTACTATTATTAGTGTTATTATTATCATCCTATTGTTATCATCATCATTATTACTATAATCATTATCATTAATACCATTATCATTATTACTATTATTATGATTATTGCTATTATGATTATCATTATTATCATTATCTTCACTATCATCCCAGTTACTATTGCTACTACTGATATCACGCCGCTTTTGCAAACACACTCACGCACATAAACACACATGCTTTCCTCGTAACATGGGATTTAAAAGCCTTCAAAAGAGCATCGAATCGTGATGCGCAATAGGGAATTTATTCACAGAGAAAGAAAAAAAAAAAAAAAAAAAAATTAACGCGGAATTTATACACTATGATTAATAATAATACGCTTTCGTGACTTTTTATTTTCATTTTTATTTTATTTTTATTTTCTCTCTTTCTTTCTTTTTAAAAGGGACATGCGGAGGAGAGGCAAAAGCGGTATTAACAAAAGCGGCGTCTTTATTAAGAGCGTGTAGCAAGCATTGAGTTAAAGAGTGTTAGCTGGACCCTAGTCATTGAGGATAATCGCTTTCGCTCTCTCTTTGTCTGTCTGTCTGGCTCTGTTGTCTATCTGTCTGTTTTCTTTTCTATCTCTCTCTCGCTCTCTCTCTCTCTTTCTATCTCTCTCTCTCTCTTTCTATCTCTCTATCTATCTCTTTCTATCTCTCTCTCTCTCTCTCTCTCTCTTTCTCTCTCTCTCTCTCTCTCTTTCTCTCTCTCTCTCTCTCTCTCTCTCTCTCTCTCTCTCTCTCTCTCTCTCTCTCTCTCTCTCTCTCTCTCTCTCTCTCTCTCTTTCTCTCTCTCTCTCTCTCTCTCTCTCTCTCTCTCTCTCTCTTTCCCTTTTTGTCTGTCTGTCTGTCTGTCTAACAAACATGTTCAAGCACTAAAGCACAGTTACACATATATCCATACACAAAGACATACGAGTACACAAAGACATACACACAAACATACGTACATGTACAATCTATTGCAAAGTGAGGCACAAATCTTTTATGTGTGTGTGTTTGTGACGGGGGGAAAGGAGGGGGGGGGGGGGTCTTGAAGACGCGAAAAAAGACAGGTGATCCATTAACTATGGAAATAAATCTGTGTCAACATCATAAAAAATCGGAAAGAGAGAGAGAGAGAGAGAAAGAGAGAGAGAGAGAGAGAGAGAGAGAGAGAGAGAAATAGAGAGAGAAATATATATATATATATATATATATATATATATATATATGAATATATATATATACATATATACATATATATATATATATATATATATATATATATATATATATATATATATATATATATATATATATGCATATATATATATATATATATATATATATATATATATATATATATATATATATA
>NC_061826.1:36504675-36507175 GCF_019202785.1 Penaeus chinensis | reverse complement strand
TATTAGCAATATCATTATTATCTACAACATGAGCATAATATAATAAGGATAATGAAGATGATGATTATGATAATAATAATAATAACAATAAAGATAATGAAGATAATAATAATAATAATAATAATAATAATAATAATAATAATAACAATTAATAGTTAATAATAATAATAATAATAATAATGATGGTAATACTGCTAATAAATCCGATAATGATAATGACAATAATAATAATAAAAACAATAAAAATAATGATAATCATTATCTTCATCAGTATTATTTCGTTTTCATTATGCAAATTTATTTACTATATATATTCTTATTTTTCATACTAATCATCATTAGTATTACCATTATTACAATAATTATCATCATTATCATTATCAGTTTCATTTTTAATACTGTCAGTTCATTAATAAAAACATACTCAGCATTATTTTTCCGAAAAGTACTGACTCACGTTCAATCAGTCTAAAACTATATTGATTTCTTGCTTTCATGGAATAGCACGGCCTTCCTCTCCGCTAGAGGGGGAATGTAAACAAAACACTGTAACAGTATTTCATATATATATATATATATATATATATATATATATATATATATATATATATATATATATGTATATGTATATATGTGTATATATACATATATATATAGATAGATAGATAGATAGATAGAAAGATTCACACACATACACACACAAACACACACACACACACACACACATAGATAGATAGACAAATAGATAGATAGAAAGAAAAAGAGAGAGAGAGAGAAAGAAAGAGAGAGAGAGAGAGAGAGAGATAGAGACTCAGATAGAAGGTGAGAGGAGGAGGAAGAGATAGATAAATAAATAGATAGATAGACAGATAAATAGACAAATAGATAGATAGACAAATATATAGACAAATAGATAGACAGAAAGAGAGAGAGAGAGAGAGAGAGAGAGAGAGAGAGAGAGAGAGAGAGAGAGAGAGAGAGAGAGAGAGAGAGAGAGAGAGAGAGAGAGAGAGAGAGAGAGAGAGAGAGAGAGCGACAACGAAAGAGAGAGAGAGAGAGAGCGACAACGAAAGAGAGAGAGAGAGAGAGAGAGAGAGAGAGAGAGAGAGAGAGAGAGAGAGAGAGCGACAACGAAAGAGAGAGAGAGAGAGAGCGACAACGAAAGAGAGAGAGAGAGAGAGAGAGAGAGAGAGAGAGAGAGAGAGAGAGAGAGAGTCACCGGAATGAGACGCGTTTAAGTGAAATTGATTCTGCCGTTGAGTCAGGAATCTCAAGCGTGGTGAATTTTGCATTGAACAATCAGAAACTTTTCGATCAGCTGGGGTCACAGGCAGTGATGAGTCAGTGAATATTCGGAAGTTCAAGTCACCTTGCTTGAGTGAGTCAAAGCCTTGCCAAGGATGAGTAAATGGAAATGCATTTATGAGTGACTCACATTTATTTGTAATCGTTATTGATTTATTTCTGTCCCCTCTTCCTCCCCCTCCTCCCCTTCTCCCTCTCCTCTCTTTCTCTTGGAAAACGGAAGAATGAATCAGAAACCGATACTCGTGAGTAAGCTGGAAGGTACTCTGGTCATGAGTCAGTGTACAGTCCTCCCTTCCTCCTGCCGTGACTCATTAAAGGGCGTGGGTGAGTCATGAATCGCTTGCAGCCCGTGAGGAGCAATGATGTTAGATAAATATTACGTTAAATACGTCTCAACGCGTCGAACGCAAATTCCCGTTTTCTATTTGTATGCAACGTGGAGGGGTCACTATTCCAAGCGGATTATTATAAGAAAAAGATCCCGTTACTATAATTTTTTCGTCCTTATTGGGGGTTTCGAGGCAAGTCAATGAGGAATGGTTATTTTACAAGCACCAATATAACGCACAGACACTAAAAAAAAAAAACGAGTGGAAATTAGTCTCAGCTGTTGCATTTTCTCAAAGTGCCGTAAATCAACTCCCTCTCAAGCAATTTTGTGAATGAAATGAAGTCGGAATTGAAATTAGAGAGTAAATATGCAAATTCGCATTTCCTCTTTTTTTCATTTCTCTATTTGATTATTTATCTACTTACTTTTTTCATAACTCCTATTTGCTGGTACATCTACTTACCCATTCCTTTGCCTACAGAAAAAAAAAAAAAAAAAAAAAAAACGTTATCCATTCCTCTCCAAATTTTGAAAAGAAAACTCGTACCCGGAAGCCAATTAGATTCAAACACTCAAAGGCTCAACGTCTTCTGACATTTCTGAGCCAATCAGGAGCTCCGGCTCGTGGCGCCCTTGGCCAATAGGAATCGACAACTCTCCCAAGTGTATGGAAGGGGGTAGGGAGGAGGGCGAGGGGGTAGTGGGGGGGGAGAAGTGAGGCGGAGAGGGGAGGAGTGAAGAGGGGAAGAAGGGGAGGGAAGAGGGGAAGGAGGGAAGAAGAGAGGCGGGGAGGGGAGGAGTGAAGAGGGGAAGAAGGGGAGGGAAGAGGGGAAGGGGGAAGGAGGGAAAAGGGGTAGAGGA
>NC_061826.1:36454326-36456826 GCF_019202785.1 Penaeus chinensis | reverse complement strand
TAATAATAATAATAGCAATAATAATAATAATAATAATAATAATAATAATAATAATAATAATAATAATAATAACAATAACAATAACAATGATAATAATAATAAAAATGATAATAATAATAATAATAATGATAATAAAAATAATAATGATAATAAAAATGATAATGATAATAAAAATAATAATGATACTAATAAAATGATGATAACTACAATAATAACAACAATAAAAAGAAAGCGAAAAAGAAGAAACAAAGAAGAAGAAGAAGAAAAAAGAGAGAGAAAACAGACAATTAATTAATTCTTTCCATTAAACATCCCCTTTTTCTTATCAGACATTCGATCTATTAGCATCTAAATTGATGGTGTTATGCCTTAGTCTGATTACGTATCTTATAACCTGGCAGATTTATAAATGGCTTGAGAAAGGCCAGGTATGTCAGAGAGGAAAAGTTCTTTACAAATGGTAAGTGTTGTTGTTAGTAAGTGATACGTACTGAATGTATCTTTTTGAATGTTAGTTTTGTTGTTGTTAGTTGGGGAATGTGTTTGTTTGCGTGTGAGATGTGTTTTGTTTGCTTGTTTTATTTATTTGTTCAGTATCATTATTATAATTATTATATCGTATTATTGTTTTTCTTTTCTTTTTTCTTTTTTTTTCTCTTTTTTTCTTTTTTTTAATGGGAATTTTTAGCATATGTTACGATGTCTTTGTGTGTATATCATCTATTTTGGTGTCAATCTGTTTTTTTTTCAGTTTTAGCTCATTTTTCTTAATTTTCTCCTTTTCTTCGTCATCATTTTCCCACATTTCTTCGTCCTTATCTCTCTTTCCTTCTTCTTGTTATTGTTATCCATATTATCCTTATTCCTCTTCATAGCATCCTTCCTTATCCTCCTCCTCATCATCATCATCGTAGTCAGCATCACCAACGTCATTATCATCATCTTTTTCTATTACTTCTGTTTCTTTTTCTTCTTGTCATTATTATTACTTTGCTTTCTCACTATCATCATCATCACCCTCATCATCATCTTTTTCTTCTTCTGTTTCTTCTTCTTCTCCTTATTCTGCCTCTTTTACCTCTCTTTTCTCCTCCCCCTCTTTTTCTTCTTCTATTTCTTTGCATCATTCTCCTTCTCCCTCGTCATCTTCTTTGAGACAGGGAAGGCGAAAGGATAATCGTTTTTCTGTGTTATTTTAACAATAGTCAGTATCATCACTTTCACCATCATCATCTTAATCCTCTTATTCATCATCATCATCATCACTTTCACCATTACCATTATTATCATCATCATCTTACTCTTCCTCCTCCTCCTCATCATCATCTTCATTATCATCCTCATTACTTTCACTACCACCTCCATCATCATCATCAGCATCATCTCAAATATCATCTTATTGACTGCCATCATCATCATTATCTTTTTCATCAGTATCATCTTAATCTTCACCATCATTATCACCACCATCGTCATTATCATAATCTCAATACTCATCATAATTATCACCATCGTCATTATCATAATCTCAATACTCATCATAATCATCACCATTACAATTACCATCATCACCATCACCATAATCACTTTCACCATCATCACCATCTTAATTATCATCTTATTCTTATTCTTCTCCATCTTGCTATTTACCCACCTAGGTGAATCCATTTGTCTATCTGTCTATCAATCTACCTAGTGATTACCTGTCTATCTCTCTAAATTGCTTATATTTCACGCTGTTTATCTATCTGTCTAATTATTTATATATCTCTCTATATCTGTCTATCTATCTATCTATCTATCTGACTACCTACCTATCTGTCTATCTATTTATCTGTTTGTCTATTTATCAATTTATCTATCTAACTATCCATCTATCTACACATGTGTGTAAGTTTTTCCAATTTTGTACCGAAATAACTTGATTGAAATGTACATTTTTTTTAAATAGAAATGCTGATGCGCCTTAATAATATCACAGTGCCGACAGCATCAATCAACATGACACTTAAGGGTCACATGATAGCAATTAACTCCTCACAATTTTATTTTCTTTCTCTGCTTCTCTCCCTCTCTCCTTCTGTCTGTCTGTCTGTCTGTCTCTGTCTCTGTCTCTCTCGCTTTGTTTCAGTCTCTAGTTCTCTCAGTCTTTCTGTCTCTCTCTTTCTCTCTCGCTCTCTCTCTCTCTCTCTCTCTCTCTCTCTCTCTCTCTCGCTCTCTCTCTCTCCCTCTCTCCCTCTCTCTCTTTCTATCCCTCTCTCTATCTCTCTCTTTCTCTTTCTTTCTTTCTCTCTCTCTCTCTCTCTCTCTCTCTCTCTCTCTCTCTCTCTCTCTCTCTCTCTCTCTCTCTCTCTCTCTCTCCCTCTCTCTCTCTCTCTCTCTCTCTCTCTCTCTTCTTCTTCTTCTTCTTCCTCTCCATCTCCCTCTCCCTTTTCCTTCTACCTCCTCCTCTCCCTCCCTCCCTCCCTCCCCCCCCCTCTCTCTCTCTCTCTCTCTCTCT
>NC_061826.1:36436826-36439326 GCF_019202785.1 Penaeus chinensis | reverse complement strand
AAGAGGGAGAGGAAGAACAAGAAGAATAACAAGCTCCCGAAGAGTAAAAACTAGTGTTACAGAAAGATTCAGAATGTCGAAAGAGACTAAGAGACGAAGAGACAAGAGACAGAGAATGAAGGATGAGTCCAAGGAAGGGAGGAGGGAGGAGAGGGGGGGGGGGGGGGAGATAGCCTCTCCTTGCCTCTCCTTCCCTCTCCTTCTCCCCCTTCCTCCCACCCACCCACCCCTCCTCCCCGGCCCCCCTTCGACCGCCATGTTGTGACAAGTGGCACCGTTTAAATGCCTCCCGCTGACTGCCACTGAGCCCAGTATCGTCTTACACACACACAGACACACACGCGTACGTCCTCGGCGCGCACGTACATACAGGCACACGTACGTTCGTGGCGCGTACACATTCACTCGAGCGCGCGAGAGAAGGGTTAGGGGGGGGGGGGGGTAGGATAAGAAAGAGGGAGGGAAGGAGAGAGGGAGGGAGGGAGGAAGGGAAGGAGGGAGGAAGGGAGGAAGGGAGGGAGGGAGGGAGGGAGGGAGAGTAAGAGAAAACGAGAGCCAGAGCGAGATAGATAAGTAGATAGATAGCCAGACAGATAGAGAACGACAGACTGAATGTTAGAGAGAGAGAGAGAGAGAGAGAGAGAGAGAGAGAGAGAGAGAGAGAGAGAGAGAGAGAGAGAGAGAGAGAGAGAGAGAGAGAGAGAGAGAGAGAGAGACCAACAAAGAAAGAGACAGACAGAGAGAGAGAGAGAGTGACATAGAAAGAGTCAGACAGACAGACAGACATAGAAAGAGAGAGACATAGAAAGAGAGAGAGAGAGACCAATACAGAAAGATACAGACAGACAGACGGACATAGAAAGAGAGAGAGAGAGAGAGAGAGAGAGAGAGAGAGAGAGAGAAAGAGAGAGAGAGAGAGAGAGAGAGAGAGAGAGAGAGAGAGGAGAGAGAGAGAGAGAGAGAGAGAGAGAGAGAGAGAGAGAGAGAGAGAGAGTGAGAGAGAGGGGCTCGAAATCATATGGCCACCGACGCATTTAATAAACGCTCACACATGCATAACACGCCCAAATGGCATTTATATACATACAGACACACGCACGTCGACTGACCCTTACACGCACACTGCAGGAGACAACCGTAAATTGGGAAGGTGGCGGAGGACGGCGCTGGTGGTGGTGATGAATGTGAGGTGGTGGTGGTGATGCTTTGGTTCCGATGATGAATGGTGATGAATGTGAGGTGATGTTTAGGTGGTGATGCTTTGGTGGTGACGTTTTGGTGATGATTTGAAGGCGAGGAGTAGGTGGTGATGATGAATGTGAGGTGATGATTAGGTGGTGACGTTTTGGTGGTGATGTTTTGGAGATGATTCAAAGGTGAGGAGGAGAGTGGTGATGATGAATGTAATCTGATGTTTTGGTGGGGATGATTTGGTGGTGACGTTTTGGTGGTGATGTTTTGTTGATGATTTGAAGGCGAGGAGGTGGTGATGATGAATGTGAGATGATGATTTGGTGGTGACCTTTTGGTGATGATTCAAAGGTAAGGAAGATGGTGGTGGTGATGAATGTGATGTGATGTTTTGGTGGTGATGCTTTGGTGGTGATGCTTTGGTGGTGATGCTTTGGTGGTGATGCTTTGGTGGTGATGCTTTGGTGGTGATGCTTTGGTGGTGATGCTTTGGTGGGGATGCTTTGGTGGTGATGCTTTGGTGGTGATGCTTTGGTGGTGATGCTTTGGTGGTGATACTTTGCTGGTGATGTTTTTGTGGTGATGCTTTGGTGGTGATGCTTTGGTGGTGATGCTTTGGTGGTGATGCTCTGCTGGTGATTCTTTGCTGGTGATGCTTTGGTGGGGATGCTTTGGTGGTGATGCTTTGGTGGTGATGCTTTGGTGGTGATGCTTTGGTGGTGATACTTTGCTGGTGATGTTTTTGTGGTGATGCTTTGCTGGTGATGCTTTGCTGGTGATGCTTTGGTGGTGATGCTTTGGTGGTGATGCTTTGGTGGTGATGCTTTGGTGGTGATGCTTTGGTGGTGATACTTTGCTGGTGATGTTTTGGTGGTGATGCTTTGCTGGGGATGCTTTGCTGGTGATGCCTCGGTGGTGATGCTTTGGTGATGATGCTTTGCTGTTGATGCTTTACTAGTGATGCTTTGGTGGTGATGATTTGGTGGTGATGCTCTGCTGGTGATTCTTTGCTGGTGATGCTTTGGTGGGGATGCTTTGGTGGTGATGCTTACGTGGTTATGCTTTGGTGATGATGCTTTCCTAGTGATGCTTTGCTGGTGATGCTTTCTTAGTGATACTTTGCTGGTGATGCATTCTTAGTGATACTTTGGTGGTGATGCTTTGGTGGTGATGCTTTGGTGGTGATGCTTTGGTGGTGATGCTTTGGTGGTGATGCTTTCCTAGTGATGCTTTGCTGGTGATGCATTCTTAGTGATACTTTGGTGGTGATGCTTTGGTGGTGATGCTTTGGTGGTGATGCTTTGGTGGT
>NC_061826.1:36405885-36410885 GCF_019202785.1 Penaeus chinensis | reverse complement strand
TTATTATTATATTTTATTCAAATGTATGCCCTATATAATATAATATAATATATAAAAATAAAAATATTTATTTTTTTTTTATATATTATTGGGTGTTAAAAATGGGTGTATACGCATAATGTGCTTGTTTGGTGTGGGTAAAAAATATGTATAAATGTTTATATATATATATTATTATATATATATATAAAATTGCGTATTATATAAATAAAATATAAAAATTTAAAAATAATATATATATAAAACTCATAAAAAATATATAAATAAAATATATATATATATTTTATATATATTTAAAAAAATATAAACATATACAACATATAAATAAATAAATATATATATAAATTAATTAATAATAAATTATATATATAATAATTACATATATATATATTATATATATATATATATGTGAGTGTGTTATGTATATAAAGATAATAATTATATAAATATCTAGTATAGTATAATATAATATATATATACACCTATATATATATAAATATATAAATATATATATATATAATATTAAATATATATTAAGTATTGTGTATAAATATATATATATATATATATATATATTTAAATATATACACACATATACATAAAATACATAAAAATATATATAATATATTATATATATATAAAAGTATAAACTACACACACATATATATATATACTATATATATATAAATAAATATATATATCATACAATATATATATATATCATATATCTCAATATATAAATCAAGACTAATATATAATGCATATATATAAATATATATTAAATATATAAATATATATATATATATAATACATATAAAAAAAAAATATATATATATCTATATATAAATCTAAAAATAAAAACAACATATACATATATATTAATAAAAAATAATCTAAATAAAAATATTCTAAATAAGAATAAAAATCCACACCTATACCAAATATAAAAAAAAATCTATACAAAAATATATATATAATAATAATATATAATCCAACACGTATACATACACACAAATATAAAAATATAAACATATAATATATATATATAAATATATATATATCATATAATACATAAATATATACATATAAATCTATAAATATATATAAAAATAAAAAATATATGAATATATAACACCACGTGGTAAGCACTTAGATCCTCAAGACTTTACATAATATAAATATCAATTTGAACATAGACGAGGACGTCATTAAGTTCGCAAGTCCGGTTTCTATGTTGCACTGTATCGCCATACGTTTCAGACGTGTTAATTACAACCGCAGATAGCAACGAGTTTTATGATTGCATCACATGCGCACACACACAACACACAACAATAATCAACAAGCGACACACACACACACACACACACACAACCTCCTCTCTCGACACTCTCTCTCTCACTCTCTCTCTCTCGTCTCCTCATGAAATCCTCTCTCATCCTCTCTCCTCTCTCTCCTACTCCCTCTCGTCCTTCTCTCATCTTCTCTCTCTCTCTCTCTCCCTCCCTCTCTCTCTCCCTGATTTACAAAATGACGAAAAAGAAAACCGCAAAATAAAAGGAAAAAAAATACAAATACGGAAAAAGAAGTTTGTTTTTCTTTCCTAAATTTTGGGAAATACGTGAGACGGGCCCGCACACCGTCATCACTAATTGCTCCACTTTGTGAAAAAAAAAAAAAAAAAAAAAAAGTTAATTTAGTTGCTCTTTCTTTTGGCTTTAAAAAAGGGGACGTGATGTTTGTTCGTCCCGTTCGTTTGGGTTGCTCTATTCCCGCCATTCTTGGCCCCCCCCTTCCTTTTTAAAAAATTTTATATCTAAACTATCTATCATCTAATATTTTTACACCAAACACAATAAAGGGATTTTATTATATATATATATATATAAAATATATAAAAATTTTATATAACACCCCACACAATATATATATATAAAATATATAATATAAAAATATATTTTATAATATACAAAGGGACATAAATGTATAGAAAAATTTAAATTTTATATATACACACACACACAACAACCAAAACACACACACAAAACCATAAAAAAAATAAAAAAAAAATTTTTTTTTATTATATAAATATATATATATATATAATATGTGTGTTGTGTGGGGGGTGTGTGGGGGGTGGTGTGTTGTTGGGACATATATATATATATTTTATATAAAATATTTTATATATATAATTTTGAATGGGAAAAAAACTACCGTTTTGATCATGGTAAAAAAAAAAAACGCAATGTAAAAAAGAAATTTTTTAAAAGTAGACAACATTTTTGGAATCGTCCTGGGTTCCATCCCCAGGTATGAAGAGGAAAAGATTAAAGGGTAAATCCGATATCGAACTGAGCCCCGCCCGGGCCAACGTGGTCACGGGGCTGACTCGGCAAAATCCTTAAAACCCCCAGGGCCCAACCACAGCAGTAACCAAAAGGGGAAGAAAAGTGGGGATAAAACAAGAGAGGAAAAGCCAAAGCGGGGAAAAAACGGGACAGGGGAGGGGCAGACAAAAAGGAAAAAAGGCCCCAAGGGAGGGCAGATCAGGGATAGGGGAAACGGGGAGACTTTTGGCAGGGGCCGGCCCTTTCGGGGGAAACGGAAGATTTTGGGGAAACGAGGAGACCCGTCGACAGGGGAAAAGGCCGCCCGTTTAGGGAGCACTTTTTTAAGGAAAATTTCCCCCATCTGCGGGCCCCTGGACGTCACGGAAAGGGAAAAATAATTCGCGCCGCTGGGCCAGTCCAACTGATGGCCCTTTTCCCACTGAGGCAAAAGAGGCGTTTGTTGTTGGGGTTTCCCCCGATACAGCCCAAAAATTTTTTTGAGACAGGGCTTAGGAACTGGGGCCCCGTCCTCGCCATTTTGGGGTTTTTTTTTACCATATATTTAAAAAAATAAATAAATATATATAAATATATAAAATATTATAAATATTTTATATATATATAAATATAATATATACACACACCACACACACACCACACACACACACCAACCCCACACACACAACACACAAAAACACACACAACAACACATATACATATCTGTGTATGTGTGGGGGTTGTGTGGTTGTTACATATATATATTAAAAATTATATATATTATATACACAAAAAACAATTTATATATATAGTATATAAAATATATATAATATAAAATATAAAAATTTTATAATATATTTTAAATATATATATAAAAAAATTTTGTATATATATATATAATTTTGTAAATATATATATATAAATAATATATATATATAAAATATAATAATTAATATATATATATATATGAAATATTTTTATATAAATAAAAATATATAATATATATATATATATATATTTTATAAAATATATATATATATATATATATATAATATAATTTATATATATATAAGAACATATGAATAAAACAATATTTATATATAAAAAATATAAAATATATATATATTAAAAATATAAATTTTTATATAAAATGCATGAATGAATTTGTACAGTGTGTGATGTGTCCCTGCATTTTAACTTTTTTGCGTGAGGGGAATAAAAAAAACTTGTGTCTTCTTTGTTTCTGTACTCATAGTACTTATGTACTTTTACTCGATCTCTTCTCATGACATAATTTTCGTTTTTAAAAATTAAATTTTCCCCTCGCTGCCATCTATAGAAAGTCAAATTTAAAACGCAACGTTCTGTCCAAAACGACCCGGGGCCGGTAGCTCTGGGCCAAAGCAGTTTGGGGAGGGGACGAAAAACCCTCTAAAGCTGATGTTCCCTAAGAAACGTCTTGGTCTTCAAATCCTGTCCTCGCGGTAAAAAAGGAAACCGGAAAGGTACGCACATTGAGGATAATTATTTTTGAGAGGAATTTCATATGAGTGCATTGTTGAAGACAGGTTTTTATGTTGATTATTTGGGGGCAATTTCAAGGGACGCTTTCGACAGGGGCGGGGGTGAGTCATGTCACCGTGGGCGGGCGACGCTTAGCATGTTTGGACTTGTATCTTGCCTCCAGGGATTACCTCGCTTCTCTTCTCTCTCCTCCTCTCTCTCCTCTCCCTCCTCTCTCCTCTCCTCTCTCTCCTCCCTTTTCTCTCTCTTCTCCCCTCTCCCTCTCTCTGTCTCTGTCTCTGCCCCTCTCCTCTGTCCCCCTCTCTCTCTTTTCTTTCTCTCTATGGGAAACAACTATCTCTAACTTCTTTTTTCTCTTCTTTTCCTCTTCTCTATCTCATCTCTATCTCAAATTTTAAACTTTTTATTTCGCACAATCGCACAACTACACGCACAGACGCTCGCAAAGTAAAGCACACACACATACACACAGCGTGCGCGCGCTCTTTACTAGAGCATACAGTAAAGGTCGTTCAAGTCATAACAGTGTGCTCTCAGACTGCAAACTCCTGACTCTTTCCCCCCCAAGCTCTCCTCTCTCTCTCTCTCTCTCTCTCCTCTCTCTCCCCCCTCTCTCTCCTCCTTTCTCCCTCTCTCTCTTTTCTCTCTCTCCCCTTTTCTTTTCTCCTTTTCTCGTCTCTCTCTCTCCTCTCCCCCTCCTCTCTCTCTCTCTCTTTTCCCCTCTCCCTCTCTTTCTCTCCTCTCTTCTCTCCTCCCCTCTCACTCCTCTCTCTCTTTCTCTTCTCTCTCCCCCCCCCCCCCCCCCCCCCCCCCCCCCCCCCCCCCCCCCCCCCTCTCTTCTCTCTCTTCTCCCCTCTCTCTCCTTTTGCTCTCTCTCTCTCCTCTCCCCTTTCTTCTCCTTTTCTCTCTCTTCTCTCTCTCTCTCTCCCTCTCTCTCTTTCTCTCTCTCTCCCCTCTCTCTCCTCTCCCCTTCTCCCCTCTCTCCTCTCCCCTCTTTTCTCTCTCTCTCCTCTCTCTCTCTCTCTCTCCCCCTCTCTCTCCCCTTCCCCTCTCCCCTCCTTCCCCTCTTTCTCCTCTCTCTCCTTCTCTCTCTCTCTCCTCTCTCTCTCTCTCTCCCCCTTTTCTCTCTCTCTCTCTCTCTCTCTC
>NC_061826.1:36338385-36340885 GCF_019202785.1 Penaeus chinensis | reverse complement strand
CGTCATTATTATCATTATCATCATTACTATCGTCATTATTGTCATTATCATCATTACTATCGTCATTATTGTCATTATCATCATTACTATCGTCATTATTGTCATTATCATCATTACTATCGTCATTATTGTCATTATCATCATTACTATCGTCATTATTGTCATTATCATCATTACTATCGTCATTATTGTCATTATCATCATTACTGTCGTCATTATTGTCATTATCATCATTACTATCGTCATTTTTATCATTATCATCATTACTACCGTCATTATTATCAATATCCTCATCATTATGATAAAAAATTGTGGAAACTCTTCGAAAAAGAGGCTATCCTCTCTTCTCCTCTCACCCTATTCTTTCCCTCTTTCTCCTCCCCTCCCCCTTCCCCTTTCCCTCTCTGCCAACCCTTCTCACTTCCAAACTTCCTTGAATTAACTCTTCGAATCTCCTCCCCTCTTCTTCGTCTTCCTCTCCTATTCTTCGTCTTCCTCCCCTCTCCCTTATCTCTCCTTTTCTCTTTTCCTATCCCCTTTTCCTCTTGAAGTACCCTCTGCTTCTTCTTTCTCATTTTTTTTCTTTTTAAATCTCTTTCTCTTCCATTTCTTCTTCCTTTTCCTTTCCCATGGTATCGTATTTATTATAATTGTCATTATTTAATTATAATAATTACTATCATTATCATTATCATTATTATTGTAAATATTCTTATTAATATCATTATCATTGTTATTATAATTGCTACTGCTAATTATTCCCTTTAATTAATTTTCATCACCATTATTATTTCTATTATAATAATTAATGTTGTTGTCTCACTCATATTATTAACATCATTGTCTCCACTGATATTACTAAACACTATTGCAATTGCCACCATGCTAATCATGATCGTCATCGTTATCATAATCACAGTTAATGCAAACAATGCAAGGAAAATAAACGCCAGAGACTAAAATGTCCAGACAGGATGAGAATGTTTGCATGAGTAAATATTTCCCAAAAATATTACTAACACTCGAGGGAAAGCAAATAAGTTCAGTGAGATTTCCAGAACTGCAATTTCTACATTTTTAATTTTTTTTTTTTTTAGAGGGGAAGTGAGGGTGGGAGGGGGAGGTGGGGTGAACGAGGTCATACTCGAAGTAACAATGAGGCACTGTGACCTCCTCTCGTCCTTTCTCTCTCTATTTCCTCTCTTCTTCTATTCCATTCCCCTCCTTCCCCCACTACTTTCTCCCGACCTCCATTCTTTTCCCCACAACCCCCCACCTCCCCTTCTCTTCCCTCCCTCACCACCCCTTCCTCCCCATTTCCTCCCTCCCCCACCACCCCTTCCTCCCCATTTCTCTCCCCTCCCCCACCCCCCCAATTCTCCCCTTCTATTCCTCCCTCACCTCCCCTCCTCCCCCCCCCCCTTTCCTCCATTTCTCTCCCCTCCCTCTCCATTCATCGTCTCACAAGCACTGACCGGAAATTCTAATAGACGTAGACGTATTATACACATAAACGAAAAATACAGATTAAGAATAAAGAACTATTAGCAACACAAGGGAAATCTCATGGGTCACATCCGGATGTTCGGATGAGCGAGCGGGGAGTCGATGCTGTGATTGGCGAATGCCCGGTGTAGCGAGCGAATGATGTTGGGGGGAGGGGGGGAAGGGGGGAGGGGGAAAATCGTATTAAAAGTGTACATCAGAAGTGCAGTGACACACACAAATGAACGTGGCAACACATAGGTGAATATGAATACACATACAGACAGACATGCACGTATACAGATGCACGTACATCACACACATTCCCTCTGACACACACACACTCCCTCACACACACACACACACACACACACACACACGCACACACACACACACACTTACACACTTACACTGAAAAAAAACACAACCCCCCCCCCTCCAAAAAAAAAAAAAAAAAAAAAAAAAAATCGTGAGCAAGCGAATGCCTTTATTTTCGTCTCCCCTTCATTCTATTTTGGCGAATGTGTCGGGCTGGCGAAGCATCTCAAGACAGGGACAAGACGGCAAGTGATGCTGATATCTCCCAACAGCTGATTCGGTGACCCTGAGTCTCTTTGGAATGTTTGTGTTTATGATATTTTTATTTTTAATTTTATTATTATTATTTTTATTTTTTATCTCTTTTCATTCGTTGTTATGCCGTTTTCTTGCTTTCTCTCTCGTTTAGTCGTTACCTTTCACCTCTTTTCTCTGTCTCTCTGTTTCTCAATATATCTCTATGGCTCTCTCTATATGTTTGTCTAGACAGATAGAAAGATAGGTAGAGACCTTCCCAGAGTGGATGCCCATCCTGGTCTTGAAGCGTGGCAGAAGTCAAAGTAGCACACACATACACACACCCATACATACATACATACATGCATATATGCATGTGTATATATATATATTTGTATATATATATATATATATATATATATATATATATATATATACATATATATAAACACACACACAC
>NC_061826.1:36330885-36333385 GCF_019202785.1 Penaeus chinensis | reverse complement strand
GTAGATTTGTGTTAGCCTTAAGAAACTGAATGAGGTTGTCACGGATTTTGCCCTGCTTGTAGAAATCAAAAAGCTCCCGAACTCGCTTTTGTTCCCTTAATGGTGTAGGGTCACTGAACCACTTAGGTTGTTTTAGGCGTTGTGAGTTGTTGCTCTTTAAGGTTTTCTTTAGACAGACTCAGGTGTTGTAGTAATCAGTGACCACTTTCTTCATGTCCTTGGAGAATTTATCAACACTCGTTACTGTGTAATCGTTATACCAGTGATTTAAAGTGTTGCTCATGGTAAGGAGGAATATACATTTTAATCCTATTTGTTTTTGCAGATTGACTCTTATTAACAGCGCATCTCGTTACTATTGCAAAGTGGTCACTGATTAGTTCTGCTGCAAACATGTTTCATACGCTTCCAAGCACAAGATCCCTTCCTATTACGTAATCTAGTCTGCCTCTCGCTACGTGAGTTTGCCTGTCTGTGTCATATATGGTCATAGATCTATTGTTCACAGAATGTCAGAACTCTTCGCCATTTTCATTACAATGACTGTCTCCAAATGCATAAGGTCTAGCATCAAAATCTCCCATGGATATTGTGCCGTGATTCCGAAAGTTGGGCAGTGAATCAGTATGAAACATTCTATGCTTTGCGTATATATTGTACAGAGAGAAAAACCCGGAGGCTGTCCGAATATGTAAATGCTGATATTGCACATTATTGTCATGAGACTTCAGCATCAGCTTATGCGGTATGGTGTCACTGACATAAGCCAATAGGTCTGTCATTCCTGTGTTCGTAGAGGAGTAGTACCTCCTAATTCTAGGGGCGGTTTTTATTTTAGTGGCTGATGTGAACAGATAACGTCAACATTATAGTTATTAATATAGTATAGCAGGTCATTAATTCTACGGTTGACACCACGTATATTCCATAAAAGAATAGTAATTGTTTTCTTGTCCCCCATCACACCCTACGATTAGCTGATTGGCCAAATCTGTTTTTTTTTTTTTTTTTTTTTTTTTTTTTTGATGAAGCCCTTTAGTCTGCATAAGTCTTGCACAGCATTACATATCTGTATTGCATCCTGTTTATTTACACAGATTCTGCGCATTTTCCTCATACTGATATTATACGTATAATCCGTGCCTGATACCATTTTCTGAGTGTTTTCCCATAGTTCTGCCATTTCCTGCATATCTTAGTCGGCGTTATTTTCAGATGATTCGTCGATGGTATCTTGCACAATATCAGAGACCTCATTAGTATTTTCAACATAACTAATATCATTAGGAAGCATATTGTTTCCTGTCTACACTAGCATTTTTTTTCTTTCCACTTACATTTTTTTTTTTTTTTTTTCAATTCAGCAAGATCTTGACTGAGGCTTCGTATTTCCTCCCCATTTCCTTGATTATTTTCACTATTGGTTACTCCTGTGGCACTGTTTCCTGGGATGGGGAATCACCTTGCCAGTTGCGGGAATTTCTGTGGGTTGATGACGTCACACGGCACTGGGTGGGGTGTAGCGGGGCTGGGCATCGTCACTTCGCGTTCGATGGGTACCGTCGGGGCAGGAGGGGGGGGGGGGGTGCACGTGGCGGCTTGTGGGGGCAGTTGCGGTGCCAGGCCGTCACACCTTGCGCTCCGCACCTGACGCACCTCTTCACGATGGTGACGGTGTCTCCGTTGCCGTTGTCCTTCTTGTTGTTTCTTGCAGGGCAGTCCTTTGTCTGGTGAGCTTCTGTACAGACAGCACAGGTGGTTTCTTTCCGGCAACATTTAGCTACGTGCCCGTAGCCCTGAAACTTGTAGCAATAGTCAAATGGAGCTCAGCTGTGCGTATCTTTCAAAGAATTGGTACTCTTTAGGTGGCGGCTGTTCTCCGCTCCATATCGTGATGATCCTACTTAAGGGCTGCCCGTCTTTGTAAATCCTCCAAGCTTTAAAAGCACCCGGGCGTGTCCTCCGGAAAGGCCAGGCGATCGGTTCAAATTGGTTGACTTTTTCTCCGGTTGGTTGTCAAGTTTCTGGAGTCACGTGATGGGTCGTCATTCTTTTTTTTTTAGTCTGAACGAGTTGGAATCCTTCGTCATCAGCATCGGGGTCGGCAGGCGAATCCTTATTGTTCATGTCCCTATGCTCAGTGGAATCAATCCCTCCCATAGGGTGGACGGTTGAGAAGGTGATAGTTGGCATTACAGGGGTCCCGAGCATGCCCCCCCCCCCCCCCTTCATGATGGCACAGCGAGGAGGTGGTTGTCCGCTTCTGAGGTGATTAATTCCCTGCGGTCGGGCGGTGGGAGGGTGCGAGCGCCAGGTCAAATGCTGTCACACATACACTCACCAGGGTTCGCCAGCGGTCGTTCGTACACTGGCATTATACTCAGTATTCTTAATTTTTACTAAACACTATTTTTTTTTACATGCCTCGACCATAATATCCGACACAATTTGGTGAATGTACACCCACACACACCACACACACTCTGGGTATAAGGACAAG
>NC_061826.1:36323385-36328385 GCF_019202785.1 Penaeus chinensis | reverse complement strand
TCATGGTTTTTTCTTGTTTTTTTTATATTGTTTACTTTTTTCAGGGAGATTTCGCCCTAATATTCGTGATGGACTGTGATGATATTTATGAGTTAGGAACCAGCTGATCATATTTGCATAAAACGGACCTAAAGAGCGAGAGTTTTCCATCGTATATAATTGGGATCTCCTAGGAATTTTTATTTTTTTCATTTTTTATTTCTATCTTTATTTCTAGTCTTCTTATTATCCTTATCTTTGTTCTTGTGTTTTCTTTCTACTGCTCTCCCTCTCTCTCTCCCTCTCTCTCTCTCTCTCTCTCTCTCTCTCTCTCTCTCTCTCTCTCTCTCTCTCTCTCTCTCTCTCTCTCTCTCTCTCTCTCTCTCTTTTTCTCTATCTCTGTCTCTCTCCTTCTGCCTATCTTTGTTTCTCTCTCTCTCTCTCTCTCTCTCTCTCTCTCATTTTATATATGTATATATATATATATATATATATATATATATATATATACATATACATATATACATATACATATATATATATATTTTTTTTTTCTTTAATCCTTTCGCTCTGTAACAACTACACATCTCTTTTTGGCAACCTGCTTTGAATCAACGAGCGGTTCCATGACTTTTACTCTCCAGTGTCATGACTTAGCTAGTCTATTTTCATGCTTCCCTGTTTGTCCAATTTGCTGCTTGCCTGCTTTCTTCTTTGCTTCTTTCACCTGCTTCGATACTTGCTTACTTTCATACTTGATTACTGTTTTGGGTTTGCTCTCTCTCCTCCTTGATTGCTTGCTTGTATCCCTTCGTGGTTGATTGCTCTAATGTCTGTCTGCTTGCCTGCTTGTCTGCTTGCTTGCTTGGTCATGTCCTCCCTTAAAATATTGATTATAGTTTAAAAGAGAGGTAGAAAGGATAATTTTTTTCACGTGACTATTAATAAAATTTAATTTGAGATATTTGTAGGTGTCATGTTTTTTTCTTGTTTTTTTTTTTATATTGTTTACTTTTTTCAGGGAGATTTCGCCCTAATATTCGTGATGGACTGTGATGAATTTTATGAATTAGGAACCAGCTGATTAGAAGCGAATCGAATTTGCATAAAATGGATCTAAAGAGCGAGAATTTTCCATCGTATATAATAAGGATCTACTAGGATTAGTTTTTAATTTCTTATTTCTGTCTTTATTTCTAGTCTTCTTATTATCCTTATTTTCGTTCTTGTGTTCTCTTTCTACTGCTCGGTTTTATTTCTCGTCATCTTGTCTTAATTCTTATCATAATCATCATTGCATATCTCCCTCTTCCCCTTTTACTCTAATGTCTTCTTGTAATCTTTCGTTATCTCTTCTTCCCTTCTTCGCAGCAACTCTTTTCTTCTTCCAGCGATGATTTGTGTTTGTTTGTATGTTTTTCGTTAAGTGACTGAATCATGACACTCTATGCCAGCGTTAAAGCACTCAGCTACAAGGGATCACTTAATGTATGGTATTTCTAATGCAGAGTAAATATTTTCCTCTGATTCACGTGGCAGCCTTTTGTTTACTGTTCTAAAGCGGGTTCATATGTTTATGATATTTTTTGGGTTTGTTTGTTTGTGCGTAAGTTGAATCGGGGACATACACACACACACACACACACACATACACACACACACTCATACACACACACACACATACACACAAACAAACAAACAAACACACACACACACAAACAAACACACACAAGCAAATATAAACACACACACACACACACACTCAAACAAACACACACACACACACAAACAAACACACACACACAAACAAACACACACAAACAAACACACACACACAAACAAACACACACACACACAAGGAAATATAAACACACACACACAAACAAACAAACACACACAAACGTACACACACATACACACACAAGCAAACAAACACACACACACACACAAACAAACAAACAAACCCCCCCCCCCCACTTTAAGCCCTACATCTGCCCCCTCCCCCTTCCCCCTTCTACCTCCTTTACACCAACAACCTCCTTGGCTTCCTTATCCTCTTCCCTCCCTCTCCCATCCACCTTTTTTTCTCCACGCCTCCCCCTCTCCCTTCCCCTCCCTTTCCCCTTACCCATCCCATTCCTCTTCACGTCCCCCCCTCTCCCTTCCCCTCCCTTTCCCCTTACCCATCCCATTCCTCTTCACGTCCCCCCCTCTCCCTTCCCCTCCCTTTCCCCTTACCCATCCCATTCCTCTTCACGCCTCCCCCCTCTCCCTTCCCCTCCCTTTCCCCTTACCCATCCCATTCCTCTTCACGCCTCCCCCTCTCCCTTCCCCTCCCTTTCCCTTTACCCTTCCCATTTTCCTCTTCACGTCCCCCCCTCTCCCTTCCCCTCCCTTTCCCCTTACCCATCCCATTCCTCTTCACGTCCCCCCCTCTCCCTTCCCCTCCCTTTCCCCTTCCCCATCCCACTCCCCTTCTCCCCTCCCCCCTCTCCCTTCCCCTCCCTTTCCCCTTACCCATCCCATTCCTCTTCACGCCTCCCCCTCTCCCTTCCCCTCCCTTTCCCCTTACCCATCCCATTCCTCTTCACGTCCCCCCCTCTCCCTTCCCCTCCCTTTCCCCTTACCCATCCCATTCCTCTTCACGCCTCCCCCTCTCCCTTCCCCTCCCTTTCCCCTTACCCATCCCATTCCTCTTCACGTCCTCCCCCTCTCCCTTCCCCTCCCTTTCCCTTTACCCTTCCCATTTTCCTCTTCACGCCTCCCCCTCTCCCTTCCCCTCCCTTTCCCCTTACCCTTCCCATTTCCTCTTCACGCCTCCCCCCTCTCCCTTCCCTCCCTTTCCCCTTACCCTTCCCATTTTCCTCTTCACGTCCCCCCCTCTCCCTTCCCCTCCCTTTCCCCTTACCCTTCCCATTTCCTCTTCACGCCTCCCCCTCTCCCTTCCCCTCCCTTTCCCCTTTACCCTTCCCATTTTCCTCTTCACGTCCCCCCCTCTCCCTTCCCCTCCCTTTCCCCTTACCCATCCCATTCCTCTTCACGCCTCCCCCTCTCCCTTCCCCTCCCTTTCCCCTTACCCATCCCATTCCTCTTCACGCCTCCCCCCTCTCCCTTCCCCTCCCTTTCCCCTTACCCATCCCATTCCTCTTCACGCCTCCCCCCTCTCCCTTCCCCTCCCTTTCCCCTTACCCATCCCATTCCTCTTCACGCCTCCCCCCTCTCCCTTCCCCTCCCTTTCCCCTTACCCTTCCCATTCCTCTTCACGCCTCCCCCCTCTCCCTTCCCCTCCCTTTCCCCTTACCCATCCCATTCCTCTTCACGCCTCCCCCTCTCCCTTCCCCTCCCTTTCCCCTTACCCATCCCATTCCTCTTCACGCCTCCCCCCTCTCCCTTCCCCTCCCTTTCCCCTTACCCTTCCCATTTTCCTCTTCACGTCCCCCCCTCTCCCTTCCCCTCCCTTTCCCCTTACCCATCCCATTCCTCTTCACGCCTCCCCCCTCTCCCTTCCCCTCCCTTTCCCCTTACCCATCCCATTCCTCTTCACGCCTCCCCCCTCTCCCTTCCCCTCCCTTTCCCTTTACCCTTCCCATTTCCTCTTCACGCCTCCCCCTCTCCCTTCCCCTCCCTTTCCCCTTACCCTTCCCATTTTCCTCTTCACGCCTCCCCCTCTCCCTTCCCCTCCCTTTCCCCTTACCCTTCCCATTTTCCTCTTCACGCCTCCCCCTCTCCCTTCCCCTCCCTTTCCCCTTACCCATCCCATTCCTCTTCACGCCTCCCCCCTCTCCCTTCCCCTCCCTTTCCCTTTACCCTTCCCATTTTCCTCTTCACGCCTCCCCCCTCTCCCTTCTCCTCTCTTTCCCCTTACCCTTCCCATTTTCCTCTTCACGTCCCCCCCCTCTCCCTTCCCCTCCCTTTCCCTTTACCCTTCCCATTTTCCTCTTCACGCCTCCCCCTCTCCCTTCCCCTCCCTTTCCCTTTACCCTTCCCATTTTCCTCTTCACGCCTCCCCCCTCTCCCTTCCCCTCCCTTTCCCCTTACCCTTCCCATTTTCCTCTTCACGTCCCCCCCTCTCCCTTCCCCTCCCTTTCCCTTTACCCATCCCATTTCACGCCTCCCCCTCTCCCTTCCCCTCCCTTTCCCTTTACCCTTCCCATTTTCCTCTTCACACCCCCCCCCTCTCCCTTCCCCTCCCTTTCCCCTTACCCTTCCCATTTTCCTCTTCACGTCCCCCCCTCTCCCTTCCCCTCCCTTTCCCTTTACCCATCCCATTTTCCCATTCACGCCCCCCCCCCCCCTTCTGTTTCCCCTTCCCCATCTCTCTTTTCTCTTATCCATATCATTTTCCTCTTCACGTCCCCCCCCCCCTCTCTGTTTCCCCTTCCCCATCTCCCTTTGCTCTTTCAATTTTTTTCTCCTCCCTTCTTCCCTCTCCCCTCTTTCCTCTCCGCCTTCTTCTTCCCTTCCCTCCTACCTTCTAAAAAAAAATGTAAGTAATTTAACGGTCAGTTACTTACCTCGGAGAATAATGATAATAGAATAATTATGGTAATAATAACAAAATTATGGTAATAATAACAAAAGCTTACAACAACAATAACGCTAATAACAATAAAGGCAATAATATTTAGAACAGTATCCTCATATATTTATTACATGATGCCCGCGCGGCTGTGTTTGACAGTCATTAAGAGTTCATTAATATCCATATTGTTAACTATCCTCCCCATTTTACACCAAAATTAACTCAATTCAAGACTGCAGCCACATGGAATATGATAACAGGCATAAATCGTTCTTCTTATATCTAACTAAAAAAAAAAAAAAGAAAGAAAAAAAAAATCGACAATCACACAGAACAGGTTATCAGGGTTAGATTATAAGTTAAAATTGGGACGAACGAAACGCAATCGGTATTTTAGTGTACATAAGATATTAACGTTCATAATGATAAAAATAGCAATGATAATGAAAATATAATGATGATGATAAGAATGAGAATAATAAAAACAATAGAGATGTGA
>NC_061826.1:36295885-36300885 GCF_019202785.1 Penaeus chinensis | reverse complement strand
TACTCTTTCTCTTTCTCTTTCTCTTTCTCTCTCTTTCTCCCTCTCACTCTCTCTCTCTCTCTCTCTCTCTCTCTCTCTCTCGCTCTCTCTTTCTCTCTTTCTCTCCTTTTCTCTTTCTCTCTGTCTATCTGTCTGTCCATCTATATACTTGTCTGTCTGTCCGTCCATATATCTATCAATCTGTCTATAATTTTGCAGAATTCAACCAGACAGACTAGAACAGACCTACACTAAGCCCACTAACCACAACAACCGGATTAAACCAAACACAATAACAAGCCAAGCAACCAAACTACAACTATTAACAACCGGTTAACTACAACCTCACCTTTAACCAACATTCACCACAACCGCCAACCACAATTATGGCTAAGAATCACAACCCCAGTATCGTCTATGGCATCAATAACTTAATGATAATGCGCCACAACCCAGGCCATAACATCAACCAAATAGAGTATTTGCGAGCACAATTACAACACCAGCTACATTGATTACAAAAACAAAAGCAATATTATGTTTCTTGTTCTTCTTCTTCCTCTCCTCCCCTCCTCATTTCCCCCTACTCTCTCTCCTTCTCCTCCTCTTTCCTCTTACATCCTCTTTTTCCTTTCCTCTATCTCTTCCTATACTTCTCCCTCCTTCCCTTTCTCCCTCTCTCTCTCTCCTTCCCTCTCTCCTCCTCCACTTCCTCCGCCTTCCCTGCTCCTCCTTATCTACCCTCCCCCTCTCCCCTTTCCTTTCCTTCCTCCCCCTCTTCCCTCCCCTTTCCCCTCTTTCCTCCCCCTCCCCGTTCCCCTCCTTCCTACCCTTTCCTCTCCTCCCCACTCCCCTCTTCCCCTCCTCCTTCCCTCTCCTCCCCACTCCCCTCTCCTCCCCACTCCTTCTCCCCACTCCTTCTCCCCACTCCCCTCTCCCGCTCCCCACTCCCCCCTCCCCCTCCCCACTCCCCCTCCCCCTCCCCCCTTCTCCTTCAGTGTAGCGAATGCCTCATCAAATTGATAATAAGCATTGCGTTGTGCTGTATGGCTGCTCAGGGTGAATGTATGTCGTCTTAAATAGCCTTTCGCTGACGTGCAATTATAGCGGTAGTTGCAGCATAATCGTTGCAAGTTGCATAGCAGTGAGCAACCTTGATATGGGCGGAGGAAGGGTGTGTGTGTGTGTGTGTGTGTGTGTGTGTTTGTGTGTGTGTGTGTGTGTGTGTGTGGAAGGTTGGTTGTTGGAGGAAGGTTGGGAGAGAGAGAAAAAGATAGATAGATAGACCGATAGATAGATAGCTTGATAGATAGATAGATAGATAGAGAGTGGGGCAAAAATGCCTCTCTCTCTCTTTCTCTCATTTTCTCTCCTCCATTTTTTTTTCTTCTCTTTTGTACCTTCGTTCCTTTTTTTTCTCTCTCTCATTTACTCATTCCCTTTCATTTTCTGCAAGTCATGGTATGGGAGGAAGATGCTCACGCTGTGGCATGTCAAGAGGCGCAGTGGATGCTGATAGATGAAGGCCGACTGCGCGTGTCGTCGGGGGAGGAGGGGGGGGGGGATGTGCAACATATATGAGGATCAGTGGTTTTAAAAAATTGATGAACTGATATGTATTTGGGACATGCATACATTCCCGCATACAGGAGAGGATATATATATATATATATATATATATATATATATATATATATATATATGTGTGTGTGTATGCATGTATGTATGTATGTATACAATTATGTAGGTATGTATGTATATATGTATGTAGGTATGTGTGTATATACATATATAATACGCATTCAACTATACATATATATATACATACTTATATATATATATATATATATATATATATATATATATATATATATATATATATGTATGTGTGTTTGTTTGTGTGTGTGTGTGTGTGTGTGTGTGTGTGTGTGTGTGTGTGTGTGTGTGTGTGTGTGTGTGTGTGTGCGAGAGGTGTAGATTGTTTTCTACAACTAATCTAAATGTGTTACGTTTAACCATAAAATGAAAGAGAAAAAACGATTTCTCTAAATCAAACCCTCTCTTTTTTCTTATCCTTATTCTGTTTCCCCTTTTTCTTCTTCTTCTTCTTCTTCTTCCTCCTCTTCAAATTCTCCCCTTCTCATCTTCTTTTCCCTTCTTCTCCCCTTCTTCAAATTCCTTCCATTTTTTCTTCTTTCTTTTTCTTTTTGTATTTCCTTTTTTATTCCTATTTATCTCCATGTCTATCTCTGCATCCTGATTGCGCTTCTTTTCTGGACATAATTACTGTCCATAATTTAGGAAGTCGATAATTAGCCAAGTGTGGAAAGAGTTCAGAGGGAGAGGAGGGAGAGAGTGAGGGAGAAGGAGGGAGGAGGAGGAAGAGGAGGAGGAGGGTGGGTGGAAAGGAGGGAGAGGTGCGGGAGGAGGGTTAGGGAGCACAAAAAGAGGAGGAGGGTGGTGTGGGCGTGGGAGGGGAGGCATGTAGAGGGAGAGGGAGAGGAGGAGAGGGAGAGGGAGCGGGAGCGGGAGAGGTAGCGTGGAATGTGGAGTCTGAGGGGGACTCAGGTCGGATGTCTGGTGCTGAGGATTTCCAGTAGCGGTCGCGTGCTGAGTGATTGCGCGTAAGGCGTGCGTTCGTATGTTGCGGCTCGGTTCGGCGTGTCGCTTTCTGCTGCTCGTTCTCCTTGCTTGCTTGACCCGGCTGGTCGCGTGGCTCTGTCGGGGCTGGGCGCCCGTCTGCTGCTTCTGCTTCGTCGGTCCCGTGATTCTCTTCTTGCGTATACTTTGCCTTCTGACCAGTCTTTGTTGTTATTTTCCTTCTTTCGCGGTCTCTTCTCCTTCTTTCTGGCTTCATTCTTGTATTTAGTTCCGTCGTTCTTATGTACCGTGGCGCGCTCCTGTATCGTTCTTGGCCCCTTCTTTTGTTCTCTCCCTCTCTTTCGTTTTAGCATCTTAGAGTTGCGTCCCACTCACTCACGTCTTCCGTCTCTCTCTCTGCTCTCTCTCTCTCTCTCTCTCTCTCTGCTCTCGCTCTCATCTCTCTCCCTCTCGTCTACTCTCTCTCTCTCTGTGTCGCTCCTCTCTCCTCTGCTTCTGCTCTTATCTTCGTCTCTCTGTCCCGGGCCTGTTCGTGTCTCCCCCCCCCTGCTCCCCTCCCCTGTAATCCCCCCAAACAAAACCACTCAATCACGGATAAGCACACAGCACTATACTCACCACTACCAGCTTCACTCACATTCCTCCATTCACGCTACCAAATGGCCAAACAAACAGAGAACAAAAAACGCCGAACTACTCATAATAATGTTATAATAATGCTAATGCAGAATGAGTGCGGAATAATCATAATAATAATAATAAAATACTACTGATAATAACTGAATGAAAGATGATGACAATAAATAATACTATGAATAAACCGTAATAAATAATAATACTAATAATAACAATCCAACTAATGATAACAATAATGATAATGATGATGATGCTAATAATAATAATGATAATAATAATAATAAGAGAAAAATTATAATAATAATAACAATAAGAGAAAAATGATAATAATAATAAAATAATAATAATAAAAGAAAAATTATAATAATGATAATAATAACAACAACAACAACAATAATAATTATAATAATTATGATAGAGGTGGAGGAAGAGGAAGAAAAAGAAAAAACTGAAGAAAATACAAAAGAAGAAGAAGAAGAAGAAGAAAGGAGGAAAGGTAGAAAAAATAATAATAATAAGAAGAAGAAGAAGAAGAAGAGAAAGAAGTAGAAAGGGTAGAAAAGAGGAAGAAGATTTTTTATTCTGTTTCTTCTCTTTATTGATATTTTTATTAGCATTTTTACTTCTTCCCTTTCTACTTCTTCTTGTTCTTCCTTTTCTTTTTCTCATTCTTCGTCTTTAAATTCCATATTATGATTATCATAATTTTATCATGATTATTATCATTATTATCAAAAAAATAAAAACGGATAATAATGATGATAAGAATAATGATAATGATGATGATGATGATGATAATAATGATAATAATATTGATAGTAATAACAGTCATAATAATAATAATAATAATAATAATAATAATAGAAAGAATAATAATGATGATGATGATAATAACAATAATGATAATAATAATAATAATAATAATAATAATAATAAAATAATAATAATAATAATAATAATAATAATAATAATAATAATAATAATAATAATGATGATGATAATAATAATAATAATAATAATAATAATAATAATAATAATGATAATGATAATGATAATTCTTGTAGTATTTATTCCCATGCTTAATACTTTAAGCTTACAATTGTGCATCGTATAAATTAATCAGCATGACCCCGAAAGGTTCTGATACCAAGCGAGCTTCGTGCTCACGCGTTGCAGAACTGGCAAATTCTGAGTTCCCTTGGGTTATACGGGAACGAACGTAGCGCGGCGAGACAGTGGTAGGTGGGTGGTAGCGAGCGGTACTACCTCGCCGGCTCGTTCATATAACCCGTAGTCTACAGTATTTACTAAGTTAAAGATGAAATGAAAGCCTGGCCATAAAGGGAAGGTAAAATGGAAATAAACACAATGCAATAAAATACGTAAGTAAAAATCATGTGAAATATCACCGAAGATATAAAAAAGGAAAACGAAATGACAAAGAATGCGCATTAAAACACTAAATTGGCCGGCTAAAATATGCTTTTGGTTCGTGAAGCGTTTAAGAACAGGCATACAGCGTAAAATAGATGTTTGAATAAGAATGAGCAGCCAACGACTTATCTTTTAAGTATGAAACTGTGACGGTTGTGGTATGTCACTAAGTTCCTTGGGAGGAGAAAGAAACACGTCGGTGTCTCGAAACAGACTGATTTATTTTCTGTGTACACACAGTATGTGCGAAACATGCAGCCGCGGTTGTTTCGCGAAACGCAAATCAGTGTGGCCACTTGTTTCATGTGGTAATCCGCTGATCACATCTATAATGCAAGTAAAATACCTGG
>NC_061826.1:36291479-36293285 GCF_019202785.1 Penaeus chinensis | reverse complement strand
TTTAGGTCTTTCATTGTTTGTCTTATGCCGTGTAATCTCTATTGTCCTCGTATATTGGTTAGATGTTGCATAGGTACACGTGTTTTATTTCTGTATTGAGTGTGTGTGTCTGTTTTCTTTCATTCTCTGTTTTATTTTTTCGCCAGAGGGCAGTAAAATCTCCCTCCTCTGGGTGAGTCACAAAGAAGGAAAAGCTGTAAATTCAAATGATAGAGATAGAAAGAAAAACAAAGAAAAAAAATCCTGTGCGTGCGTGCGAGCGTGTGGGTGCGTGCGTATGTATGAGTGTGTGTGTACAAATTGCAAAATAGATCCGAAATGTGTGCACCCAAACTACATCACATTGACAATCAAATCAAACGTATTCAGGATAATTAAATGGATTAATCGTATCAAAGGGAAGTAAAGGATGATGAAGATTAACAAGGATACAGAAAAGTTACCTCCGACGATATTCAAATAAAGAGGATTGTATACAAATGATCTTCTTTCTAACTTTCTCATCGATTTCATTTGTGACCAATTCAATTAATCTTAACGTCTCGTTGAACTTATATTTGTGGAGAGAGAGACATATATAGATGGATAGCTTCATACATACATGCATACATAGACAGTTAAATAGTAGATAGATAGATTCGTAGATTGATAGATAAAATAAAGAGAGAGAGACCCGGATACGAGAGAGAGAGTGAAAGAGAGAGAGAGAGAGAGAGAGAGAGAGAGAGAGAGAGAGAGAGAGAGAGAGAGAGAGAGAGAGAGAGAGAGAGAGAGAGAGAGAGGGACAGAGGGAGAGATAGATAAATAGATAGATAGATGGATAGAGAGAAAGAGAAAGAGAGAGACTCTAAGAAGGAAAAAAATATGAGAGAAAAACAAGACAAATAAACAAGCAAACAGAGCCATAAACAGAGATACAGAGGCATAGATAAAGAGAAAGAACACATACACCTAGAAAAAGTGAAAGAAAGAAAGAAAGAAAGAGAGAAAGAAAACGAAATTTCATGATTATTAAAAGCCATTTATCATTTTACGGACCCCAAAAGGTAGCCCGTGACAGGCTTACGTACCATAATGTCCCTGTTTCTTTTTCGGGCAGGGGGGGGGGGGGCGAAGAGGTGGGGAGGAGGAAGCGAAGAGGAGGAGAGGGGGGGTTGTGACAGCAATGTTTATTCTGGCGCATCACAACTATTTTAATATTTATTCAGATACAGATTAGTTACTAGTGCGCATCTGAGGGGAAAATTAGGTTCAATTTGTATATTACTCTATTGCAATGTTTGTGTCTATGTTATTAAAATGATTATTGTTATTATTATTATTATCATTATTATTATTATTATTATTATTATTATTATTATTATTACTATTATTATTATTATTATTATTATTATTATTATTATTATTATTATCATTATCATTATCATTATTACTACTACTATAATTACTATTATCATTATTATTATTATTATTGTAATCTTTATTGTTGTTGTTGTTGCTGTTGTTATTATCAATATTACTTTTACTATTACTATTGTTATAATCATTATTATTATAATTATTATTATTATTATTTTTTTATTATATTATTTATCATCATTATCACTATTATCTTTGATGATAATAATGACAATATCACGAATGAAAATAATAATGTTAATAATATTGATAAAGATAACAATGATAATGATAATTATAACAATAATAAAACAATAATAATAACAAAAAACAAATAATAATAATAATAATAATAATAATAATAATAATAATAGTAATAATAATAATCATTATCATCATCATCATCAT
>NC_061826.1:36233979-36238979 GCF_019202785.1 Penaeus chinensis | reverse complement strand
ATATGTTCCGAATCAATTGATAGTTTTAAATAGAAAAGGGTCTTATCAAGTAATTTAAAAGCAAAATTGGTTGTAAATGATATTATGTATTTTTTTTTTTTCTCCAAAACTTCATGGGTATAATCAAGATCCTTATTAATACAAAAGGATTAAAAGAACATGACTGTTTATCTGAATAGAGCTTAATAAAATGAGCGTTGGTGATATAAGAAAATGTCTAATGCAAGGATATAAATGTATTTTTGTCTACATATTTTTCTATGAAATTATCATATTAATGGCTTTTCTTACATTGTTTTATTTCAGAAAACGGTTTTATTTTTTCATAATAAGATATATCCTGCTGCATGATATTAAAAAACATAAACCGATAATCTGACTATAAAAGATACAAAAAAGAAAAAAAAAAAAAAAATCTGCAATCTACTTACTGACATAATGCAATCTCAAACAATGCTTACTTTCAGCACACACACACTCACACACGCACACGTACACACGCACACACACACACACACACACTCACTCACTCATACACGCACACACACACACACACACACATTTACGCACACACACACACACGCAAACACACGCACATATTTACGCACACACACACACGCAAACACACGCAAACACACGCAAACACACACACACACACACACACACACACACACACACACACACACACGCACGCACGCACACACACACACACACATTAACGCACACATTTACACGCGCAGAATCATGCATTCTCCTCAGACACATATCACATTGATCTTAACACTAATGCTGTTATCTGCATTATTCTGCGGTTTTTAGTGGTATCTCGATGTATTTGTTTATTTTCCCCTTTCCTTCTTTCTCCCTCATTTCCTTCTTTCATTTTAATGTTTTAGGAGGAAGAAGTGGGAAAAAATATCGATTCAATCTACAATCAGAGGTTGGCAGAAATTCTTCTTCTCTCTCTTACTCTCTCTCTCTCTCTCTCTCTCTCTCTTTCTCTCTCTCTCTCTCACTCTCTATGTCCTTTTTTCCCTCCTCCCCCCTCCCCTTCCCTCTTCCCCCGTGTCTCTCTTCCTCCCTTCTTTCCCTCCCCTTCTCCTCCCCCCCTCCTTTCCTTCTCCCCTTCACCCTTTCCCCCTTCCTTCCCCCTCCCTCTTTTAGACCTCTCTCTCTTTCCTCCTCTATCCCTCCCTTCCCCCCTCCCTCCTCTCTCCCTTCTCCCCACCCCCCTCTCCTCCCCCTTCCCTCTTTTTCTCTTCCCCTTCTCCTTCTTCCTCCTTCTCCTTTCCCATTTCCTCCTCCCTTTCCCCCGTCCTTTCTCCTCCCTTCTTTTCTCCTCCTTTTCTTCCCTATTCTTTCCCCTCCCCTCCCTCTCCCCTTCCCACTCTTCCTGTCTCTCTCTCCTCCCTCCTTTCATCCTCCTCCTCCTTATTATCTTATTCCATTACCCTTATCCTTCCCCCTCCCTCCTCTCTCTGTTCTTCCTTCCTCTCTCCTCTCCTCCCTCAACTCCATCCCTTCCCCTTTTTCTCCCATCCCTCTCTTTCTCCCCTCCCCCCCCTTTCTCCCCCTTCCCCCCCCCCTTCTAATCCCCCTTCCCTCCAATCCTCCTCTCCTTACTCCCCCTCCCTTCTTTCTCTCTTTCTCTCTCTCTCTCTCTCTCTCTCTCTCTCTCTCTCTCTCTCTCTCTCTCTCTCTCTCTCTCTCTCTCTCTCCCTCTCTCTCCCTTCTCTCTCTCTTTCTCTCCATCATCCTTATCCTTAACGCCATTTGGGACTTTTTATTCATTCTCTCAATGCCTGTCTTTCTTATTCACTCGATAGATAGATAGATAGATAGATCTTTCCATTTATAATCTTCTGGCTTGAGGAAGTATTTTAGCGTCAGTCACAGAAATGTTTGGCTTTGCGTTGCTAGGTGATGCGGGCCCGGTCTTTGTTGTTGTTGTTGTTGTTTTGTCATTTACTTGTTTGTTTTTTGCTTGTTTGTTTTTTGCTTGTTTGGTTTATGTTTATTTGTTTTTGCTATTTTTGGTTTATGTTTGTTTGTTTTTGCTTGTTTTTGGCTTGTTTGGTTTTTGCTTGTTTGTTATTTGCTTGTTTGACTTGTTTGTTTGTTTTTTGCTCTTGCTACTGTTTTTTGTTGATTTATTTATCAATATAATTGTTTTTACTGTTTTGTTTGTTTGCTGTTGTTTTTCTTGCTACTTGTCTTTCTGTGATCCTTTTTTGGTTAAGTTTACCTTGTTTTTTTCTTTTTTTATATTTTATTTTCATTTTTGTAATTATATCGTTCGTGATATTTATTTTTTTCATGTCTTGATGATTTCTTCCTACTTCTATTTTCTTTTCTACTTGTTTTGTACTTTTTTCTTGTTTTGCTTTGTTCTTTCTCTTGTTTTTATTCGTTTGTCTGGTTTGGTTTATTTATCTGTACCTATTCCTCATTTTGCTCGGTTTTCGCATTTTTTGTTTTAAATTATGCTTGATTTTTGCTTTGTGTTAATTACTTTTGTTCTGTGTTATATTTATCTGACTTTCCTTCTCTGTGTCTTGTTGTTTATCCGTTTGTTTTCTCGTTGCTTTTGTTTCTATATTTTTTTTTGTTTTGTTTTGCTCAACGCTTCGTCTTTTCTTATTCTTGACATTTCTTTTATCCAGTACCTTATTTTTTGTTACTTTTATATTTGATTTATACCATTCTTATTTTATATACATTTCCTCACACACACACACACACACACGTATATATATATACATATATATATATATATATATATATATATATATATATATATATATATATATATATATATATACATATATATATATATATATATATATATATATATATATATATATATATACATATATATATATATATATATATATATATATATATATATATATATATATATATATATATATATATAAGTGTGTGTGTATATATATATATATATATATATACATATATATATATATATATATATATATATATATATATATATATATATATATATATAAGTGTGTGTGTGTGCGTGCGTGTGTGGATCTTTTCGGATACATATCTCAATGTTCATCTTTCTCTATCTTACTCAAATCAATCTTTCCTTCTCTCTCTCTCTCTCTCTCTCTCTCTCTTTCTCTGTCTGTCTGTCTAATTGCCTGTTCGTCTGCCTGTCTGTTAGTCTGTCTGTCTGCCTGCCTGTCTGTTTGTCTGTCTGTTTTTCTATTTGCTTGTCTGTCTATCTATCACCTGTTCATCTGCCTGCCTGTCTGTCAGTCAGTCATTCTGTCTGTTTGGCTGTCTTTCTATTTATTTGTCTGTCTATCTCTCTCTCTCTCTTACTGCCTGTTCGTCGGCCTGTCTGTTTGTCAGTCTGTCTCTCTGCCTGCCTGCCTGTCTGTCTGTCTGTCTGTCTGTCTGTCTGTCTGTCTGTCTATCAACTATCCTGCCTGCCTGCCTGCCTGCATACCTGCCTGTCTGTCTCTCTTTCTTTCTCAATCTGTCTGTCTAACTGCCTTTTCGTCTGCCTGTCTGTTTGTCTATCTAGCTCTATGTATGTATGTGCGTGCGTGTGTGAGTGTGTGTGTGTGTGTGTGTGTGTATGTGTGTGTGTGTGTGTGTGTGTGTGTGTGTGTGTGTGTGTGTGTTTGTCTGTCTGACTCTCTCCGCCATTAAGTAGGAAGCAACGGAATGCAAACACGAACTTCGACGTCTGTGCAGCCAATACTGATACACTTTGCTATTATGAAAACGCCAAACCGTAGTACCAATAACAGTGGGCCATTTTGTGCTTTCGGTTCCTTTGTGCAATTGAAGTTTGCCTGTTAAACATTTATTCGTGTATCTCTATGTCTGTTTACATTGTCCGCATATATACTATGTTTTTTTTTTTTTTTTTTTTTTTTTTTTTTTTTTTTTTTTTTTAAATGCCTGTGTGTATTATCATTTATTTTCTTTTCTTTTCTTTGTTGCCATGTTTGGAAATAGCGTAGACTGTGAAGCGTATGATTTCAAGTTGCAATTTTCTTTACTGCAGGAAAATATAAAATCTATCAATCAATCAATCAATTTTAATTCATTTATTCATTCAGCTACTAGCATTATCATATTCATAGCTCACCCAAATGGTATGAAAGATTTGTGAGATTAGTATACTGTCATAACTAACTAATACACTCAATTCTAATGATACCACTAACTGTCATAACCATCGAACTGCTATTTATTCTAACAATCGCAACGCTAAAATCTGTACAGTAACAATATGTGAATGTTCATGACAATACATTGCTGATAAGGTATGTTGATAATGGATACGTACCATGCAAAATTGCAAAATCTTGTTGATAAAATCCCAGGAGCAGTGAGGAGGAAGTGCATAAATATTTTTCCTTTGATGATAAAGCCCGTGCATAATATTCTGAATCAAATGGAAATGCATTAAGAACGAGGTCATTTCTCGGATTTTTACATTTTTTCTTAACTCCTTCGTTCACTCTATTCGTGACTTTTCTTTACGGTTATGTGCACAAATACAGGCTCATAAAAAGGAAGGAAAATATCAGCGTACAAATTTTGGTAATATTTCTTGTTCTCTATATCAAATATTATAAAAGATTATTAGTGCGTTGTGCAAATACTTGAATGTATTTAAAGGTGTATTTCGTGTATTGTAGCCCATGTACCTAAGGCAATGTTAATATCAAGAACTTAATAAAAAAAAAAAAAAAAAAAAAGTACATACCTATTCCTACTCTGTCCTTCTCCTTTCCTCTTTCACTGTCTCTTCCTCTCTCTCTCATTCTTCATTCGCTTTGCTGTCTGTCTGCCTTCATTTCTTTCTTTCTATCTGTTTGTCTCTATCTTCCTCTTCCTCTCTTTCTGTCTGTTTGTCTCTATCCTCCCTTTCCTCTCTTTCTCCCGCTTCTTTCCCCATCCCCCTTCTATTCTTGTCCTGTCCCTCTCTTTTTTTTTATCCTATCTCTATCTCT
>NC_061826.1:36188979-36191479 GCF_019202785.1 Penaeus chinensis | reverse complement strand
ACACACACACACACTCACACACAAACATTCACATACACGCACACACTTTTCCGCATTACTGTGGGTCCACGGAGAGAGGCATCCATCACGTACTTACATCTGAAACCCACAAACCCACAGGTATGACCACACTTACCGTGCCTCCCCTCCTCCCTCCCTCCCTCCCTGCCTCCCTTCCTTAATCCCTCTCCCTCCCTCCCTCCCTCCCTCCCTGCCTCCCTCCCTCAATCCCTCTCTCTCCCTCCCTCATTCCCTCTCCTACTCACTCCCTCCTCCCCCTTTACCTCCTCCCCCATTCCCTCCTCCCTACCTAACTCTCCCGATCACTCTCTCCCTCCCTCTCTCCCTCTCCCACTCTCTCCCTCCCTCCCTCCCTCCCTCCCTCCCTCTCCCACTCACTCTCTCCCTCCGTTCCCCCCTCTCTCTCTCTCCCTCACTCACTGCTCCCTCTTTCCCTCCTCCCTACCTTACTCTCCCGATCACTCTCTCCCTCCCTCCCTCCCTCTCTCCCTTTACCACTCTCTCCCTCCATCCATCCCTCCCTCCCTCTCTCCCTCTCGCTCTCACTCTCTCCCTCCCTCCCTCTCCCATTCACTCCCTCCCTCCCTCTCGCTCTCACTCTCCCCCTCCCTCCCTCTCCCATTCACTCCCTCCCTCCCTCTCTTCCTCTCCCGTTCCCTTCCCCTCTCCCTCTCCCACACACCACTCCCTCTCCCACTCACTCTACCTTCCACTCTGAGGGAAAAAAATATGTTGAGAGAAAGGTGTTTTTTCATGTATGCACTGCGTGTGTTTATATACAGAATATATCTATGTATATGCAGTATAAACACGTGCATACCTAATATCATTCTTTCTACCCATATGTTTGTCTATTCTTCTATCTGTCTCTTTCTCTCTCCCGCTCTCTCTTTCTCTCTCTATCTCTCTATCTATATTTTTACTTATCTATCTATCTACCCATCTACCCATCTATCTATCTATCTATCTATATGTCTGTTTGTCTGTCCATTTATCTATCTCTCTTTATATCTGTCTATCTATCCACCTATCCACCTGTCTGTCTATCTATCTATCTAGCTAGTTATCTATATATCTACCTAGCTAGTTATCTATCTATCTACCTAGCTAGTTATCTATCTATCTATCTAGCTAGTTATCTTTCTATCTCCCAAGCAAGAGCGCCAAATTCCATACAGCCAAATAGCGCGAAAAACAGCTCTTCATGTCGATGATCGGCGTCGCTTCTCCGGTAATGATTTCAGCCTTCACTCTGTAACCATCATGGGGGGTGGGGGGGAGGAGGGGGAGAAGGAGGAAAAGGGGTGGGGGATGGGGGATGGGGGAGGAGGAGGAGGGGGGGAAGGAGGAAAAGGGGTGCAGGGGTGGATGGGGGGATGGGGGATAGGGGGATGGGAGGAGGAGGAGGAGGGAAGGGGGTGGATAATAGGTGGGGAGGGGGAGGAAGGGGAAGGGGAGGAAGTGGAGTACGGAAGGGTTGTGGATCGTGCGTGGGGGAGGGGGAAGAGGGAGGGAAGGGGAGAGGAGAGAGGGGGAGAGGGGGAGAGGGAAGAGGGGAGAGGGGGAGAGGGAAGAGGGGGAAGGGGGGAGAGGAGAAAAGAGGGAAGGGGAGAGAGGGAAGGGGGAGAGGGGAAAGAGGGAAGGGGAGAGGGGGAAAAGGGAAGGGGAGATTGGGAAGAGGGAATGAGAGGGCGGGAAGAAAGAAGGGAAGTAGGAGAGAAAGAGAGAAGGGAGAGGGGAGAGGTGCAAGACAGGAGGGAAGTAGTGGAGAAAGAGGGAAGGCTGAAAGGGAGAGAAGAAGAGAGAAGGGAGAGGCAGAGAGAAGGGAAAGAAGCAGGGAGAAGGGAGAAGAAGAGAGAAGGGAGAATCAGGGAGAAGGAAGAAGCTGAGAGAAAGGAGAATCAGAGAGAAGGAAGAGGCAGAGAGAAGGGAGAAGCAGGGTGGTGGGGGTTGAGGGGGGAAGGAGATGATGTAGGCGGATCAGAGCGAGGGTGGGGGGCGGGTGAGGGGGGGGGGGGGATGGGAGCGGTGAAGAGGGCGGAAGTCAGTCACGTGTTCCGGGTAAACAGACCTCGTTAGATGTAACTCTTTTTTTGCGTTTTCTTTCTTTCTTTCTTTCTTTTTTTTCCTTTTTATCCTATTTTCCATTTTCATAAATCATCATTGAGTATGAGTCTTTATGAATATAAACACACACACATACACACACACATGCACACACACGCTCATATACATACATACATACATACATACATACATATATATATATATATTGTTGTTTTTTTCTATTTCTTCTACTTCCTCTTCCTCTTCTTCTTTCTTTTCTTTTTCTTTTCTTTTTTCTTTTCTTTTTCTTATTTTTTCTTCTTATTTTTTTTTTAAATGAGGAAAAGATACATATAATATATAATTACACAAATAGAAAGCTTAGTATATATAAAAAAAACAATTGAACAGATAGATAGATAGATAGATAGAT
>NC_061826.1:36166479-36171479 GCF_019202785.1 Penaeus chinensis | reverse complement strand
GAATCTTGACTTCGAGATGCAAAGATTTGGGAGTTTATCATTCGCAAACTTATTCATTTGGAAATGATTTGCTTCGGGACAAGGCCATTTAACACTGTTTTGATCTCTTAAAATTCTTTTTGCTAACGTAAAGGGAAGATCGACGAAGAATTTGTTACAAAATCATTATCTTTCTTTTTGTTTTGTTTTTTACTCGATTTGCTGACTAAAATTCTGTTCGCTTCGCAAGATAGGGTTATTTGTGGACAGTTAGATAATCAAATAATGATAATCAGAGAAATAATCGATGATGAATAACCTTTCACACACACACACACACACACACACACACACACACACACACACACATATATATATATATATATATATATATATATATATACTTAATATAATATGATATAACACAATCCCCAGAGAATTCCCTCCATCTTACATAACCCCCCTCCAATCCCCACCCAGTAACACCCACCCAGTAACACCCACCCAGTAACACCCCCCCCCCTCATCCCCACAGCCTTCCCCCCCACCCCCCCACCCCGCCCTCTCAAAAAATCTCCCCCGGGTTACTTCCTCAGGGTCGCGTCGTAATTCAACTTCCGAAACCGCAGACGACAAGCTCCTTCCAAGGACTCGTTAGGGAAGAGAGAAGGAGAGAGAGAGAGAAGGAGAGAGAGAGAATGAGAGAGAATGAGGGAGAGAGGGAGAGAGAAAGAGAGAGAGAGAGAGAGAGAGAGAGAGAGAGAGAGAGAGAGAGATAGGGAGGGAGGGAGGGAGTGAGAAAGAGAGAGAGAGATAGGTAGGGGAAATAGAGGAGAAAAATGAAGAGAATAGACAAATGAGGGAGAAAAATGAAGAGGGAGATAGAGAAATAGATAGACAGATAGAGAGAGAGAGAGAGGTAGGGGAAATAGAGGAGAGAAATTAAGAGAATAGACAAATGAGGGAGAGAAATGAAGAGGTAGATAGATAAATAGATAGACAGATAGAGAGAGAGAGAGAGAGAGAGAGAGAGAGAGAGAGAGAGAGAGAGAGGCAGACAGACAGACAGACAGGCAGAGAGAAAGACAGACAGAGAGAGAGAAAAGGATGGCGAGAGACAGTAAGAAAGTGAATAGAAGGAAAGGATAAGATATAAAGAGGTAGGAAAGGAAGAGGAAAACAAGAAGGAAAAGACGACCGCGAAGAAGAGGAGACACAGAAGAAGAAGACGACGACCACGAAATAGAAAAAGAAGATTTAGAATAAGACGAAGAAGGCGAAGATGACGAAGTACAAGAAGAAGAAGAAGAAGAAAACGAAGAAAAATCAGAAGAATAAAAAGAGGGAGAAAACGACGACCACGAAGAAGAAGAAGAAAAAGAAGAATGAAATGCACGAAAGAATAGGAAAATAGAGCAGCATAAACAAGAAGGAAACAGTGACTCCTACAATCAATGCTAATTAGATTGCAATAAAATGCTTTAAAAGTGGAGGAGGAGGAGGAGGAGGAAAAGAGAGGAGGAAAGAGAGGAGGAAAAGGAGGAGGAAAGGGATTAGGATTAGGAGGAAGAGCAGGAGGAAGAGAAAGAGAAAGAGAAGGATGAGGAGGAGGAGGAGGAGGAGCAGGAGGAGGAGAAGGAGGAGGAGGAAGAGTAGATGGGTAGCAGGAGTAGGAGGAGGAAGAGGAAGAGGTGAAGGATGAGGAGGAGGAGGTGGAAGAGGAGGAAGAAAGATGGGGAGGTGAATAGGGAGGGGAGGAAAGAGGGGGGGAGAGGAAAGAAGAGGGCGGTGATAAAAAAAAGTGGAAAAGGATGATAAGGAGAAAGGGAAGGATGAATAAGATGAGGAGGAAGAGGAAGAAAAATGAGATGAAATGTAGGTGAGGTAGAGGAAGAAGAAAAAAAAGAGGAAGATGAGAAGGAGAAGGAGGAGAAGGAATATAAGAAGAAAAAGGAAGTAGAGAAAAAAAAAAGAAGGACACAGAAAAGACAGAGGGAGGAGGAGGAAGAAGAGGAAGAGGAAGGAAGGAAGGAGAAGAGAAAAAGAGGGTAGGAGATAGAAGAAATGACGGAAGAAGTAGAGGAGGAGGAGGAGAAGAAGTTAATTTGAAGAACCAAGACGTAGTTCTCTCTTCCTTGGACTTGTCTCTGCAACTTGTCCTTCGTGGGCGGCGACTCGTAGCGTGGGCGGTCTTGTGGGCGTGGGAGGGGACGGAGGGGGGGGGGGGGTACAGGGAGGGGGGTTGGAGAGTAGGTGGAGGCTGGGGAGGGAGGAGGGGGGGCGGGGAACGGGAGGGGGGTTGGAGAGTAGGTGGAGGCTGGGGAGGGGGAGGAAACTAGAGTGGGGGGGAGGGGGGGAAACGGGAAACGTAATAAAGAAGTAAATGATATGTTTAATACGTGAGTTTCTTAGCTTTGATGGGGAGGGGGGGGGGTTAGGAGGGAGGGAGGGAGGGGGGTGGTCAGGGAGTAGGAATTAGAGTTGGGGGGAGGGGGAGGGGAGGGAGGGTGGTCGTGGGAGATACGAGATGACGAGGGGTGGGGGGGGTGGAAAGGGGGAGGGGGGAGAGGGGGGATATATTCGTAACGTGTAAAGGATTTTGCTTTATTTTCATGGTCCACTAACTTTTTTCTCTCTCTTTTTGTCCTTCTTTTTCGTCTGCTTGTCTATTTTTCCTTATCATTATTATCCTTTTTATCATAAAAATCAATATTCTGACTTATGTCATTATTATCATTATTATCATTTCATTTCTATAATTACTATAATCGATATTAACATCAATATTATTATCATATTAATCATTATCTTTCCTTTTTATTAAAAACCCTATTATTATTATAGTTATTTACGCCTACATTATTTACAGGATCATTATCATCATTATTATCGCTGATATCATCATTCCGATAATAATTATCATTACCCTACCATCATCATCATTACCCGTATCATCACAGCCATTATCACGACGGTCATCATAATCTTCCCGAATCCCTATACATTTCTGACAGACAGACGGAAGCGAAAAAATATCCGCAGCATTAATAAACATTCCCGGAGCCGCCCGTCACCTTGGCACAGCGTAATGGGTGCGGTCACTAAGGCGGTGTTGGCGCTACCGTTCCGTTCCCACGCCACCGGGGAGAGTTCCCACGCTGCTGGGGGAGGGAGGGGGTCGTTCGAGAAGAGGGGTCGGGCGAGTGGGAGGGGGTGGAGGGAGGGAGGGAGGGAGGGAGGGAAGCGCGGAGGGAGCACACGCGGCCGAATCGCGCGGCTCATACCTCGCACGCGCTCGCGAGATAAAGGTGAGGGAGCGAGATGGATGGCTGGGGAAGGGAGGTGTATGCAGAAGAATATATATATATATATATATATATATATATATATATATATATATATATATATATATATATATATATGTATATACGCATATATATATATATATATATATATATATATATATATATATATATATATATATATATATATATATATATATGTATATACGCATATATATATATATATATATATATATATATACATATATATATATATATATATATATATATATATATATATATATATATATGTATATACGTATATATATATATATATATATATATATATATATATATATATATATATATATATGTATATACGCATATATATATACATATATATATATATATATATATATATATATATATATATATGTATATACGCATATATATATACATATATATATATATATATATATATATATATATATATATATATATATATATATATATATGTATATACGCATGTGTATATATATATATATATATATATATATATATACACACATATATATATATATATATATATATATATATATATATATATATATATATATATATATATATGTGTGTGTGTGTGTGTGTGTGTGTGTATGTATGTATATAAAAAAGCAACAGCAACAAAAGGGAATGAAATTGAACCGTTTCCCGAATTCCTCATCAGAAGAACGAGATCTAAACGTTACGATTAAATTTTATGACTTTGTGTCTGTTTCTTTTTTCACCGTTGTGTACACTTTACGGCGTTAGTGTTTGCGTGTGTATGTGTGTGCGTGATATGTGCTTACCAGCAGCATACAAAACAAGTACTGTATAATTAAAAAGCATCACAGAACATGTTGGACTTTTCACACTGAACAAACTTAAAATAAGGTAAAAACATCTAAGTTTAAATGTGGAAAAATTCTAAAATACGTTTTCCTTTTTATTCACTTCTTGAGTGTGTGTGCGTGACGAAGCCCGTGACAGGGACGCCTCATATAAATGATATGGTGACGCATTACCTTGTGTATGGTACCATTGTAAGGAGTCTAATAACCGTCATATGCTGTAGGTTATTATAGGGTTGTGTTTGCGGTTTTAGATATTTTTTTGTAAGATTTCTCGCGCTGTCCAAATCACACGTTTTTGTGACCCGCTGAATCTAGAAATTATTGTAGTGCTGAAGAATGTTTTTGGAAATTGAAAGTCGGAAGATACTGATAGTTCGTGAGGCTATGGATTTTATTTGTTATAGTGATGGGAACTGTGATTATGATGGTAATATGGGCAATAGTGTTGGGTATGATGATTGTGGTGTTGGTCATAGTGATGGTGGTAATGAGTAGGCTGGTGATGAGAAAGAAATTAATGATAATGATGATGATGAGGAGGGTGGTAATGAATAAGGATACAGTTGATAACTGCATTAGTAACAGTCACAACAGGAGTGACAAAACAACAACAACAACAACACCAGCAATGAAAACAACTGTCATATTTCCAACATCAACATCCCCGACACTGTTCGAATTAACATGCACAGTCCTAACCCTTTTCCCAATTAACCATAACAACCCGCACACAAAAAAAAACAAAAACGAAAACAAACAAAATAACAACCACAACAAACACACAAACGCAACCAAAGACACCACCAGGCCCAGCCCAGCAACCCAAAAGACGCATAGGAATCCAGCA
>NC_061826.1:36138979-36143979 GCF_019202785.1 Penaeus chinensis | reverse complement strand
GGGGGAGGGGTATGCTGTGGGTATGAGGGTATGGGAGGGTGGGGAGGGAGGGTTAAGGTGGGGTAAGGGAGGGGTGAGGGTGGAGGATAAGGGAGAGGAAGGGTGGAGAGGCCTGGTAGAATAAGGGTGGAGGTAAGGGTGGGGGTTTAGGGCTGGTGGGGGGAAAGGGTGGGGGTTCAGGGAGGGGAGGGGAGAGGATGGAGGTTCAAGGAGGGGGGTTAAGGGTGGAGGTTCAGGGCGGGGGGGGGGAGGGTAAGGAAGAATTTCAGGGAGAGGGAGGGTAAGGGTGGAAGGTCAGTTGGGGGGGTGTAAGGGAGGAAGATCAGGCAGGGGAGGGGTAAGGATGGAGGGTTTAGGGGTGGGGGGGGGGTAAAATTGGAGAGGAAAAAGACCAGACTGAAGGCGTATAATGATGTTATGTTGGTTAATTACAAATGATAATGAGGAGGTATAAGTTGCACTGATCACGGCCACACTATAATAACAACCGTGATTGCATGTAGTGATGAGGGGGATGATAGCTGTAGTGATGACATTGCTAAGTGAGGTTTGCACGCCGTTGCACTTGCAATGTGTGTGATGGGTGATGTGATTGTCATTATAATTAAGAGATTTAATGTTAATTTTCACGGATTGTTAAGCGGTTAAAATTCTAGTGGTCAGCGAAGCAAGGAGAGAGAGAGAGAGAGAGAGACCGAGGGAAGAGAGGGAGAGAGAAGGGGAGGAGGCGGAGGAGGAAAATGCAGATATACCTGTAGAAATACACACATGCATACATATATGAATTGAAAGATGAATATGCATATATATACGTATATATATATATATATATATATATATATATATATATGTATATATATATATATATATATATATATATATATGTGTGTGCATATATATATATATATATATATATATATATATATATATATATATATACATATATATAAATATATATATATATATATATATATATATATATATATGTATGTATGTATGTATGTATATTCATATATATACATAATGTGTATATATGTATATATATATATATATATATATATATATATATATATATATTTATATATATATATATACATATATATATATATATATATATATATATATATATATATATATGCACACACATATATATATATATATATATATATATACATATATATATATATATATATATATATATACATATATATACATACATATATATATATATATATATATATATATATATATATATATATATATATATATATATTTATATGTATATATATATGTATATATATAGATAGATAGATCATTAGATAAATATATGAATATATAAATAGATAGATATAAATAGATAGATGTATAGATAGATATATATATGTAGATACATATATACGCACACATATGTATATAGATAGATAGATATATATAGATAGATAAGTAGATAGATATATAAATAATGGATAGATGTAAAGATATATAGATATGTAAACACACACATATATATAGATAAAGATAGATAGATAGATAGATAGACAGATATGTAGATGCATACATAGATACATACATACATACATATATATATATATATATATATATATGTATATATACATATTTATACATATTTATATATATACATATATATATATATATATATATATATATATATATATATATATATATATATATATATATAAACCATATCAAACTATGTATCTATTTCCCTTTTTTTCACTTTATTTTTTTGAAGTAACAAGAACTAACAGTGAGACAGAAGTTAACCGCCCGTGACCAGGCTTGATTTCCCTTTAACTCAAAAAGCTTTCACTTGACACGTTTAAAAAAAAATATATATAGAGAACCTAGTCACCATTTCTCCTTCTTTTCTGCTTTTAAAGAGAGAAAGAAGAAGAAGAAAAAAAAAATAAGGGGGGGGGGGGTAGGGGATGGGATGGGGGGCGTGGGGGACGTTGGGGGGGTATGGTGGGTGGGTGGGGGGGGAGGGAAGAAAGGGGAAAATCGAGAAAGTTAAATAGAAATGAAAAAACTTCCCGTCACCAGTGTGAAGAAGGATTTTAAAAATAGACAAAGACAAAAAAAAAAAAAAAAAAAAAAGAAAATGGAGGGGGAAAAAAAACAAGTGTTTCTGATTCTCAAAATTTCGTGATTGTCTTACTTTTTTTTTGACAGTTTCGATGTTGTTATAATTTTTTTTTTTTTTTTTTTATCTTAGCTTGGGTGTCTTATTGTTATTACTGTACAATTTCATTAGCAATGTTTATTTTTATTAAAAACAGTATGTGTATAGATATCTCTGGCAAAAAAATCATATATAAATACATTATTTTAAATGTTAAACAACTTGCAGAAATACAAGAGGACAGGTAATACTATTTCTGTCCCTTTTGTCAATAAACTAATTGCATTCATGTTTATTTGTAAGGATGCATGATTGCTATTTCAAAACGAATTGTTTCAATAAATTACTAGGAATCACTCTTCATCGTGTATTGCAAGTATTTACATTGAATGTGTAACACAAATATATATACATACGTACAAGAATATATATATATATATATATATATATATTTATATATATATATATATATATATATGTATATATGTATATATATACATATATATATATATATATATATATATATATATATATATATATATGTATATATATATATATATATATATATATATATATATATATATATATATATATATATATATATATATATATATGTGTGTGTGTGTGTGTGTGTGTGTGTGTGTGTGTGTGTTTGTGTGTGTGTATGTGTCTGTGTGTGAAGAAACCTAAGGTGAGGCTCTAAATAGAGCTTGGAAACCCTGGCGGAGGTGACAAACGCGCCAGGGCAGACGGCCCGACAGACAGACACGCCGCGATTCCCCTCTGCCGCAGCCTCCCGAGGGGAAAGGCCATTCGAGCGAGTGCAAAAAAAATTGAGCGGCCTACCCCTCCCCTCCCCCCTTACTCTTCTTCCTCCTTCCCCCACCCCCCCTCTCCCCCCGTGCGACCTCTCAATAGACATATGGGTCTATTGACAGCCGCCTCGAGAGCAGCGCCGAGAGTTATAGATCAGCTGAAGACAAGGCCTTAAACAGCGAGGAATGTTGGCGTGTGTTTTTAGGTCTACGCATTCTCCCCTTTCCTCTTCGCTGGCAGGGCGCGGGGCCTAAATGCTTCGGGCTCGTTTTATTGCGTTTTTATCGTTTTATCGACTGATCTGTCCGTCTTCGTCGAGGTGTTTTGCCTCCGGAGATGGAGGGGTAGGGGGGCAAGGGAAGGGGGGGGGGGGTCCTTGGCGATGCCCGCCGTGTGATTGTTTGTTTCTCGATGTTTCTTGTGTTTTTTTCGAATTGTTTGTTTGTTTCTCGATGTTTCAAATGTTTTTTTCTGTTTGTTTGTTTGATTCTCGATGTTTCTTGTGTTCTTTTTTTGTTTGTTTGTTTGTTTCACTACATTTCTTGTGTTTTCTTTCTGTTTCTTTGTTTATTTCTCGATGTTTCTTGTGTTTTTTTTCTATTTGTTTGTGTGTTTCTCGAATTACTATTATTACTATTATTATTTTACACTTGTTTGTTGGATAATGTTTCTTGTGCTTTTTACCGTCTCTCTGTTTCTCATTGTCTGTTTGTTTCGTGAATCTGTAACATCGCCTGTTTATTATACTTTTCACTACGTGTTTACTTTTCATGTCTCAAGTGGACTTTTAATTTTCTTTTCTTTCTTCTACGTGAGTGTTTCCTAAATAAGTATCTCCCTTGCTGCTAATATACCTACGTTAGACTATCTACCTGTTAACCTGTCTTTGCGTATTTTTTGAATGAATGCTTACACCCATATAAAGTACGTTTACGCTATAAGAAATATACATTATACAAAGCCCTATTTCAAGAGCGAATTAATCCTTAATGATTGTTAGTCTCTCTCAGAAACAGCAGACAACTCTCCTTCCTACTCCCAATTCCGAACGCTGGGTGTACACACACACACACACACACACACACACACACACACACACACATATATAAATATATATATATATATATATATATATATATATATATATATATATATATATACATGTGTGTGTGTGTGTGTGTGTGTGTGTGAATATATATATATATATATACTTATATGAATATATATATATATATATATATATATATATATATATATATATATATACATATACTCACACAGACACAGACACACACACTCGCACAATCAAACACACTCACACAGACACAGACACACACACACACACTCGCACAATAAAACACACTCACACAGACACACAAACACACACACACACACGCACACACACACACGTACTCCCTCGTCTAATAAAAAACAATAACATTGTTTCTGTACAAATCTGCAAACACACATACGTTTATAAATTGCATAATTACTAATAAAACAAAGTTGAATTAAGATATATATTCCAAAGTAAAATGTAGAATAGAAACGCATCGTTGAATATTTTATTATAGCGTTAACTATTTATATATCATTCATCTTAATTGTTTGAGAATTATTTATAACAACAATGATTACAAAAATGATGAAGTTGTTGATAATGGTAATATAAATAAGAATAATGTGTGTTAGAGTGTGTTAGAGATAATGATGATGATGATGTGATGATGATGATGATGATGATGATGATGATGATGATGATGATGATAATGATGAAGATGATGAAGATGATGATGATGATGGTGATGATACTCGATAATATTGATAACAGTGATAGTAATGAAAATAACTAAAACTAACAATACGAATTAATAATTAGCACATGGCAAATATAAATCCGTATCATCATTTTCTCCAACACACCCGGTTCTTCAAACCTCAAACGGATATGAGAAATACCTTTCAGATACTTTCCTTCACTACATTATTTTCCTTCATTCAACCCTTGCCAGTCACTTTTTTCCACCTCCTTTTTTTATCA
>NC_061826.1:36121479-36123979 GCF_019202785.1 Penaeus chinensis | reverse complement strand
CTCTCCCCCACTCCCAACCTCTATCTCACCCACTCCTCCTCTCCCCCATCTCTATCTCCCCCACTCCTCCTCTCCCTCATCTCTATCTCCCCCTCTCTCCCACTCCCAACCTCTATCTCCCCCTCTCCCCCTACTCCCAACCTCTATCTCCCCCACTCCCCCATTCCCAACCTCTATCTCCCCCTCTCTCCCACTCCCAACTTAAAGTTTTCCATTTAGAAGCTGCGTGTGTGCGATTCTAAAACGGCACTTCAGAATAGGAGATTTGAATATTAGTATCTGTATTTTTTGTTGTGTGTGTTTATTAGGTGTCTTTTTTATGGGCGTTGTGGATATGTGTTTATTTGTTTGTTGTGTGTTTAATTGTATTTGTCTGATTTGTGTGTGTGTGTGTGAGTATTGTTTTTTTGTTTTTGTTTTTCCTTCTTTCTTTCTTTTTTTCTGTCTTTACATCGGATTGTTTTTTGTTTTGCTCGTCTATCTGTGTGTGTCTATCTGTGTCTTTCTTTACATCTATTTCTCATTCTCTTTTTTTGCGTGTCTTTTGTTTTTCTCGTATTTTTCTCTGTCTTTATCTTTCTAAATTGGATGTCTTCTATATTTGTTTATTTGTTTATTTGCCTATGTTTATGTTTCCCTTTCTTTATGTTTATGTTTATGTTTATCTTGTGTTTTTCTGTTTGTTTTTATGTCTAATTGTCTTTCCGTCAGATGTCACAGGAAAAAAAAAAATTATAATAATAATAAAAGCGATATAAAGGCAAAATAAAAACAGGAAGCCGATTATGAAGCAACGAATAGATGAAAAGAAACGAGAAGGAGAAGAGAAGAAGATGAAAAGAAACGAGAAGGAGAAGAGAAGAAGATGAAAAGAAACGAGAAGGAGAAGAGAAGAAGATGAAAAGAAACGAGAAGGAGAAGAGAAGAAGATGAAAAGAAACGAGAAGGAGAAGAGAAGAAGATGAAAAGAAACGAGAAGAAGAAGAGAAGAAGATGAAATGGAAAATAAAGAATTAGAAAGAGGGAGAGAAACGTACCGCCCGACCGTCACTTAAAACGGCGACTCTTGGCCACGTGAACAACGCTGACAGGTCGCGGCCGGGAGTCGGGGGGGGGGGGGGGGGGGTTATAGGCGGGTTTCAGAAGTTGGAGGGGGAGGAAGTGAAGAAGGAGGGGGAGGGGGGAGGAGGTGAAGAAGGAGGGGCAGGGGGGAGGAGGTGAAGAAGGAGGGGCAGGGGGGAGGAGGTTCCCCCTCCTCCGTCCTCGCCTCTCACTCCTTTTATTCCTTCTCTCTTCTATTTCTTTCTCTTCCTCTCCCCCATTCCCCCCCCCCCCCCATTTGCCTTCTGACTTCTTCCGTTATATTCCTTGGTTGTAAATAAAAATCAAAAAAAGAAGGGAAGAACAAGAAAACACAAGAAAATATGCTTCCTTCCTCACCCTCTTCCCTCTTTCTCTTTTTCCTCAGTTATCCTCCTCCTTTTCTTTGTCCTCATTTTTCTTCTTCTTCTTCACTCCCTCCTCCTGTCTCCTATTCTTCCTTCTCGTTCTTTTTCCTGCTCTTCCCTACCTACATTCCATCTTTCTCTCTGCCCTCTCCTTCTCATCCCTCTTCCTCCCTCCCTCCCACCCATCTTCTTCCTCCTTCCTCTTCTCCTTTCCCCTTCCATCCCTTCTTTTACCTTCTCTTCCCCTTCCCTCTTCCTCCCTCCCTATCCCCTCCGCTACCCTTCCCACCCGTATTATTCTTCCTTCTTCTTCTTCCTCCTCCTCCTCCTTCCCTCTCTATCCTCTCCCATTTTCTTCCCCCTTCCTCCTCTCCCCTCCCAATCCTCCTCCTCCTCCCTCCCTATCCTCTCCGCCATCCCTCCCACCCGTATTATTCTTCCTTCCTCTTCCTCCTCCTCCTCCTCCTCCTCCTCCTTCCCTCCCTATCCTCTCCCATTTTCTTCCCCCTTCCTCCTCTCCCCTCCCCTCCCTCCCTCCCTCCCTCCCTCCTTCCCTACCCTGTCCCTCCCACCAATCTTCTTCCTCCTTCCTCTTCTTCCTCCCCCTCCTCCTCCTCCTCCTCCTCTTCCACCTCCACCCGAAACACCCAAGTCATCGACGCTGCTCGCCTAATTTTAGAGACGATAAAAACATAATCATCAGCCAGTGACAGAAATCCTGAAAATGTCGTGCTTCAAATACGTCAATAGTGACTTAGCAATTGCAAGCGAGGTAAACACCTATAATAGCGTGTTTACGTGGTCGCGCCTGAATAGAGGGTAAAATACATCTAACTGCGTATTCATCTGTTGATTTCCCTACTCCATTTATTACTCTTTCCCTGTCCGTGTGTTTTGGGCGAGTTGCAATGATCGCCTGAGACGCTGGTCGACGGGTGAGAGGCGGGGGAGTTGCTAAGTTGCGTCGATGCGTGTGTTCCCTAAGTGCTTTCTAATTCTTTCTCTAACTACTCTTTCTCTTTCTCTGTTTGTCGGGGTGTTTTTGTCTTCCT
>NC_061826.1:36111479-36113979 GCF_019202785.1 Penaeus chinensis | reverse complement strand
AATGTTGTAGGGGGATAGGAGGTAGGTGGTAGGGGAGTGAGGTGAAGGGGTGGTGGGGTTGGGAGGGGGAAGGATAGGGGGATGGGATGGGTGGGTGGGGGGAAGGTGAAAGGAGAGTGAATACTTAGGCCTCTTGTTTACTAAGGCTGGCAAGAGCACGCGCGTCACCTGAATTTTACTTTGAATGTTTTTTTTATTTTTTCGTTCTTATCTCCTTTATTGATGTTTTTTCTTTTTCACTTTTCTTCATCTCCGACCTTTTTTTTTTCCTTCGTCTTCTTTTCTTCCTTTCCGTTGTCTTCTCTCTCCTCTTTCTCCTCCTCCTCCTCCTCCCTCTTCTCTTCTTCCTCCTTTTCCTTTCCCCTTCCTTTAACTTTTTCTCTACTTTTATTCGCCTTTATTTTCTTCTTCCTGTTCCTTCTCTTTTTGCATTTCTCCCTCTACTTCCTCCTCTTTCTTCTCCTCTTCTTTGACCTCCTCTTTATCCTCCTTCTTTTCCTCCCCTTCCCCCTCCTCCTCTTCAACCACCACCATCTCCTCATCATCACCCATTTCCTCCTCCACCTTCTCCTCTTTCCCCTCCTCTTTCTCCTCCTCCTCCTCTTCTTCTTCCACTTTCTACTCCTCCCCTCCTCCTCCCCCTCTCCCAATCTTCTACCTTCCCTTCCTCTTCCTATATCTCCTCCTTCTCTTCCGCTATCTCCTCCTCTTCCATCACCTCCTCCTCCTCCTCCTCCTCCTCTTCCTCCTCCTCCTCCTCCTCCTCCTCCTCCTCCTCCTCCTCCTCCTCTTCCTCCTCCTCCTCCTCCTCCTCCTCCTCCTCCTCCTCCTCCTCCTCCTCCTCCCACCCATCAACCTTCCCTCTCCGTCAAATCTCTCACCCCATCGGCCTTAAACCCCACGAGTGTGTTTTTCGTTCCCTTTCCTTGTCATTTTCCTCGCGGGTGACGAGCACAGGGGGTCATTTCCCCCCCACTCCCTCCCCCTTCGTCATTTTTACTGCTCCCTCCTCCTCCCCTCTCCTTCCCTCTCCTTCCCCCTCCCTTCCAAGCCTCCCCCCTGCCCTTTACTGACCTCCCTTCACCTCTAAACTCGCGACTGTCTTCGAGAAATCTTAAGGTATTTCTTCCTCGTGTCAGATTTTCTCATAGTTTGTTTGATATGTTATGGAATTCTATGCTATGGTATTCTGTGTCATGTGCTATGCTATGCTATGCAAAGGTGATCACTTCTATGATAGATTTTGCTTTAATTCGTATTGTTAGGTTATGGTATAATACGATATACTGCGTTGGTGTATATTTGATTTTTTTTTTTTTCCTTTATTCTTCGCCTCTTCCATTTTCTTTTTATTTGCGCTTTCTCTTCTTATCGTTCCTTTTCTTTCTTCTTATTGTCATCCGCTATCTTCTTCTTTTGATTTTTTTTTCCCATTTTTTTATCTCTTTATTTGTTGTTCTTGTTCTCATCGCTTTTTTTATTTCATTTCGTTCTCCATTTCGTTTTTTCTTCTTCTTGCTCTTTCTTCTGGTTTCCTTTATCCTCGTTTTATTTTCTTCCTTTAATTGCCTTTTTTCGTCTTTCCTCTTTCTCTCTCTCCTTTTCTTTCTCTTCTTCTTCATCATTTTTCTTTATCTTCTGCTGCTTCCTCTTCCTCATTTCTTTTCGCCTCACTCTTTCCTTCCTCTTCCTCCTCTTCCTCCTCGTCCCCCATTCTCCCTTTTTTCCTATTTCCCTTCTTCCTCTCTTCCTTATAGGCCTCCTTATAATAACCTTAACACCTGACTTCACATGACCTTAGCATGACAGCTTCCTCAATGACCTTGGGCTCATGGCACGATTGGCCTATAAATAAACACATTTATTTCTGTGTCATTTCCAAGGGCCTATTTGCAAGGTGTCTCTGCCACTTGTCACTCGGGTTTGACACTAGCGGACTCTGTCGTTTATTTTTCTAAATATATGTATTTTTTTTAGATATATGTATTTTTTCTTCTTCTTTCTTTTATCATATTATTTTTTCTCTTTCCTTTTTTGTGTAGTGTTGTGTGTGTTTTTTTTTTTTTTTTTTTTTTTTTTTAACTTGTATTTCACTGTCTCCCATTTTTCTCTCTCTTCTTTTTCTTATTACTAGTTTTCGTTCTTGATTGCTAGTTTCTTGATCTTTCTTTCCTCTTCTGTTTTTCCTCCTCCTCCTTCTCCCATCTTCTCATATGTGCACACATACGCACACCCACAAAAATAAACGCACACACTAACATACATTATATAAATACACACACACATTTTACACACATTTATTACATAAGCACACTCGCACACATGCATTATATAAACACACACATACATTATATAAACACACACACACATACATTATATGATCACACACACACGCACACATATATTTTATAAATAAACACACATACATTATATAACACACACGTACATTATATAAACACACTTATATATTATATAACCCACACACACGCACACATACATT
>NC_061826.1:36091479-36093979 GCF_019202785.1 Penaeus chinensis | reverse complement strand
CGTGTGGTTGTTTGTTTGTTTTAAGGGGGTAAGTTTGTTGTCGGTCTTGTTACTGTGGTTGTTGTTATTATTGTTATTATTGTTGTTATTATTATCATTATTATTATTATTATTATCATTATTATTATTATTATTATTATTATTATTATTATTATTATTATTATTATTATTATTATTGTCATTAGCATTAGCATTATCACTGTTATTACCATTGTTAGCATCAATGCCATTGAGATTATTATTATTATGAACATAATTAATTTTGTGATTATAAATAGCATTAGTACTAATATCATTATGATTACTATTATCATCATCATCATTATTCTAATTATTATTAACTTTAATACAGTTACCATCATTGATATAATTACTATTATGATCAGTATCATTATTACTGAAATTATATTTATCACCTTCACCAATAATCATTATCATTATATCATCATCATCATAATTATCATTTCAATCATCATTATCTACTATTTATATTAATATGATTCTTTATAGTATTTCAGTCATTCTTAATGTCATCAGCATCAATACTATGGTTATTTTTATTATCATTATATTTATAGTGACGCCATCTGTATGTATTTTTATCTATCTATCTATCTATCAGTCGATCGATCTATCTATCTACCTACCTATCTATCTATCTATCTTTCTATCTATCAATCTACCCACCTATCTATCTATCTATCTATCTATCTATCTATCTATCTATTTATCTATCTATCTATTTATCTATCCATATTTTTTTCGTGGGTTAAGTGTGGTGCGTGACAATTTGCGATTTAATTCACCATAAAGCTAACTTACGTGATTTATTGTTAAAGTTTTAATTATATGTGTATTTTTTTTCTCTCTCTTTTTCCGAGGGAGAAGTAATTTAAAACTTGTTACATTTAAACTGACTTTATTACTCCATGAACCACTTACTGAATGCGACATCATTAATTTATTTTTCTTTTCTGTTCTTCATATACATCTACTGAAACTTTTTTTTATGTTATTTATATTTCTCTCCTTTTATTCCTCCCCTTTCTTTAACACTTCTTTCTTATTGTTTCGCCTTTTTCTCTCTTCTTCTTTCTCCTTCTTCTCCTACTCTTCCTCCTCTTCCTTCTCCTTCTCACTCTCCTTCTTCTCCTCCTCCTTCTCCTACTATTGTCATTATTCATCTTCTTCTTCTCCTCTTCCTCATTTTGTCATTATTCTACTTCTTCTCCTTCTGCTCCTCCTCCACCTCTTCCTCCTCCTTCTCCTTCTCCTTCTTCTCCCCTCCCTATTATCCTTATTATTATTTTTCTTATCCTCCTCCTCCTCCTCCTCCTCGTAATTATTTTTCTCCTTCTTCTTCTTCTCCTTCTCCTCGTCCTTCTCCTTTTCCTTCTCCTCCTCCTCCTCCTCCTCCTCCTCCTCCTCGTCCTTCTCCTTCTCCTTCTTCTCCTCCCCCTATTATCCTTATCATCCTTTTTCTTCTCCTTCCCCTCCTCCTTCTTGTTTCCTGCATCTGCCTCCACTTAATTTTTGTTAATGCCGTTGTTATTGCGTTAATTATTGCTGTTATTTCTCTTCTTTTCTCCTACTCCTCATTCTCTCCTTCCTCTCCCTGTTTTCTATTTTTTTTTTTTTTTTTTTTAACTTTCTTATCCCCCGAAACCTGCCATAAAATAAATCCTTAGAGCTTTTTATAATACTTGAAGTTCGATGATTGTTAGATGTGCAATATAGTTGCACGAATATTGCAAGTGTATTTCATTTTTCTTTTTTTTTCTTCTTCTTCTTCAATTTTTTTTTTTTTTTTTTTTTTTTTCTTATCTTCGTTTTAGAGTTATTTTCTTCTTTCGTTGTTGTTGTTTTTTCAGTTATCTCTTCCCCCTCTCTCTTATTTATCCTTTTTTTTCTTCCCTCCTCTTTTATCTTTCTTCTTCGCTCCTTCCTTTCTTCTCCATTTTCCTCTTTCTCCTTTTTCTCGTCCATTTATCATTCTCCCTCTTTCCTTCTCCCTTCCTTTTATTTACACTCTCGGTCTCCCTTTTTCTCTACATCGTCTTCCTCCTTTCCTCTTCCCTCACTCCTTTTCCTCCTACATCACCTTCTCCCCTACCTCCTCCTCCTCCTTCTCCTTCATTTTTATCTCTTCGTCCTCTTGTTTCTCGTCCTCCTCCTCTTCTTCCTCCTCCTTCTTCTCCGCTTTTATCTCTTCCTCCTCCTCTTCTTCCTCCTCCTTCTTCTCCGCTTTTATCTCTTCCTCCTCCTCTTCCTCCTCCTCCTTTTCCTCCTCCGCTTTTATCTCTTCCTCCTCCTCTTCTTCCTCCTCCTTCTCCTCCTCCGCTTTTATCTCTTCCTCCTCCTCTTCTTCCTCCTCCTTTTCCTCCTCCGCTTTTATCTCTTCCTCCTCCTCTTCTTCCTCCTCCTTCTCCTCCTCCGCTTTTATCTCTTCCTCCTCCTCTTCTTCCTCCTCCTTCTCCTCCTCCGCTTTTATCTCTTCCTC
>NC_061826.1:36083979-36086479 GCF_019202785.1 Penaeus chinensis | reverse complement strand
ATGCAGACAGATACAAAGAGAGAGAGATTGAGAGAGAGATAGAGGGAGGGGAAGAGAGAGAGAGAGAGAGAGAGAGAGAGAGAGAGAGAGAGAGAGAGAGAGAGAGAGAGAGAGAGAGAGAGAGAGAGAGAGAGATAGGCAGATACAGAGACAGAGACAGAGACAGAGACAGAGCAACAGACATACATACAGACAGAAAGACATACAAAGAATGCAAAGCAGAATTCAACAGCTATCCAGATGAACAAAGTGAATGCTATACGCTTTTTTCGTCTTCTTTTATTTGTCATTAAATCATACATATGAAAAAAATAAAATAATAATAAACATGAATGCATATATCCCCCCGCACCCCACCCCCACCCCTTCCAACCCAGCCCTCAATGCCAAAGCGATTCCCGCATTCCAGACCAGAATGTTTCTCGCTTGCAATTCCAACAACTGGAATTTTAAGGAGGCAAGTCCATTACCTCTCTGCAGGTGGTCTGTCTTGCATCGTTTCCTCTTCTCGGTCTTAATTGCATTGCTCTCGTCTCTTTATCACACGTGCATTTGTAATTCTGTCTGTTTGCATATCTGTTTTTTTTTATTTGTCTGTCTGTTTGTTTGGTTGATTCTTTGTTTGTTTGTCTGTCTGTCTCAGTGTCAGTGTGTCTGCAATTTGTGTGTGTGTGTCTGTTTGTTTCAGTGAGAGAGAGAGAGAGAGAGAGAGAGAGAGAGAGAGAGAGAAAGAGAAATTACGGAAAAAAAAAGAAAAGGATGGTTAGAATGAAAGGAAAAAGTGTAAAGGAAGAAGAAGAAAATATATACATTTATGTGTATGTATATATATATATATATATATATATATATATATATATATATATATATATATATATATATATATATATATGTGTGTGTGTGTGTGTGTGTGTGTGTGTGTGTGTGTGTGTGTGTGTGTGTGAGTGTGTGTGTGTGTGTGTGTGTAAATAAATAAATATATATATATATATATATATATATATATATATATATATATATATATATATATATATATATATATATATATACATATATACACACGCATACACATTCTATATCGTACACGAAATAACCATAAAAATTTAAAAAAATAATAAAGAAAAATGAGAAATGAGAAAATAATGACTCCCGTGATTGAAACACTGACTGAAGAGTTTATGAATATAAGAGAAAGGTTAACTCGTCGAAGGAAGAGAACGATAAAGGAGAGATAAAAATAGCATGGAATAGAGAGAGAGAGAGAGAGAGAGAGAGAGAGAGAGAGGAGGACAGCAGTTATTATTGTTATTTAAGATTTTGGTATATATGGTTATATGATACCTTAATGAATGATACTGCACAGGCAAACACGAAGACATTTTCGAGGCATTAGGTGAATAACAAATAATAATGATAATAATGATAATAACAGTAATGATAATAATGATAACAATATGATAATAATGATAATAATAATAATAATGATAATAATAACAAAAATAATGATAATAATAATAATATCAATGATAATATTAATAATAATGACAATACTAATGATGATACTAATGATAATAATGAGGATAACAATAATAATAATGATAAGGATGATAACAATAGTAATAATATTAATAAGGATAAGGATAATAATAATAATAATAATAATAATAATAATAATAATAATAATAACAATATTAATAATAATAATGATAATAATAAATATAATAATAATAATAACAAGGATAATAATAATAATAATAATAATAATAATAATAGTAATAATAGTAATAATAATAATAATAATAATAATAATAATAATAATAATAATAATAATAATAATAATAATAATAATAATAATAATAATAAGATGATGAAGAAGAAGAAGAACGGTAAGAATAACAATCACAGTAATAATGATGATGATAATAATGATAATATTAATAATAAGAATGATAATATTGAAAATAATAATAGTAATAATAATAATAAGAATAATGATAATAATAATGATAGTGATAAGAACAATAATGATAATGACTGATAAGGATAATAGTAAAAAAAAATAATGAATAGATAAATGAATTTAAAAACACAACAAAAAAGGAGAAAAAAACAGACACACGTAAACACACACACACACACACACACACACACACTCAAACACTCCACTTCAATCCTTACACACACCCGCACATACACACACACATAAAGCCGACGCCCTTGAAGGTAACGCCTTCTACAGAAGGTCGACGACGCCCCCCCCCCCCCCTCAAAAAGAGAGAGAGAGAGAGAGAGAGAGAGAGAGAGAGAGAGAGAGAGAGAGAGAGAGAGAATTCGAGAAAAAAAACCGACCGGTATTCTTCAATACGATCGGCTCTTCTCCGTTGCCGTCTTGAGCAATGAGATAAATAATCGATGCCAGAGCGGGCGAGATCGACAAAACGAAATCTCTCTCGTCGTGATAATTCATCTGCCGAACGGTCAAAAAAAAAAAAAAAAAAAA
>NC_061826.1:36041479-36043979 GCF_019202785.1 Penaeus chinensis | reverse complement strand
CTCCGCGTGTAATTGTCACCGCTCCCCCCGACGCCGCGTGATTTGCGCCGGCGTAAGGCCCTCTTTAAGCCGTGTCCTTCCCGAGCGTCTTGACGATGTAATTAAGCCTCGCCGAGAGTTAAGAACTTGCCGGGAATCTAAGACATGTTCCTTCGCGTACTTTATAGACACGTGCGCTGTGGGTGGGGGAGTGTGTGGGCCGCGGGGGGTCGGGTCATCCCCAGGGCGCGATGTGAAGGGGGGAAGGGGGAAGGGGGGAGGGGGGGAAGGGTGAAAGTGCTATGCGCAGGTTCTCGCATTGGGGTTAATAGTAACAGGTCTTTTGGGATTCTTTTATTGCAAGAGCGAGTCAGCTGATCACCGTGACACTAATTCTCCGTGAGTTTTGAACGCCCGTGATGTGCGCTCTAAAGGTCTTTGTGGAGATAATGGACTATTCTGTCTCGTATCTTTATATTTCCTAATATCTTTTTACTATTTTTTTAAAGGATCGAAGCTCAATGGGATCTTATTTTGAATTATTTATTTTTATTTTGTAGTTTTGATGATCGGAACCAAATGCCTAGACTGTGTTTGCGTTTTTTCTTCAGTAATTGAAACCAATCGTCTATATCATATTTTGATCTTGCACGCTCATCTTTATTCTAATATTTATATAATCATCGAAAATAAAATGTCTCATCGGCTTTCGGTTTCTCATTTTCTTTTTTTTTCTTTTTCTTTAATAATCGAAACAAACGTCAAGTTCATTATACTAATCTCTCGTTTTCTTTCTCTACTATTTTTTCTATAATAATCGAAAACAAAATATATCCAACGCATATTGATTTTTTTTCTTTTTTTTTTTCTTTTGTTTTCCTTTTAACGATCCAAAATAAACTTGTAAATCACATTTTAATTTTTGATTAATTTTTATCTCCTTACAACGATCAGCACCAAAATAGCTCTTATTTGTATAATTCATCTTATCTTCTCTTTTCTTTAACGATCGAAAACAAATGTCTAGATCGCATTTTGATAATCCATTTTCTTTTATCTATATCCTTATTTCAACTCTCATTTGTATCTTTTATTTTACCTTTTCTTCTCCTTAACGACCGAATCCCTGTGTTTGAATCTCCTCCGAGCCGCCCTTTTGCATCCACGGGGCAGGGCAGGGTATGCGTCGCTGTTCTTTTGTTATTCTAATGAGGCAGGACTATCGACATCTTACGATTCAATTATGAAGCTGAAATGAAGCACGCTATATTACCTTTTTTTTTTTTTTTTTTTTTTTTGGGGTGGGGGGGGGGGGGGCACGCTTATTATCGCCTAAGAATTAAAACGAAGTCTGTGCTCTCGACGGCGTATGCTTCGATTAACCGACGAAATTAAATGTCTGAGAGTCTTCATGCTGATCATAAGATCATAGTATATTTACTCTCTCTCTCTGTCTCTCTCTCTCTCTCTCTTTCTTTCTGTCTCTCTCTCTCTCTCTCTCTCTCTCTTTCTCTCTTTCTCTCTCTCTCTCTCTCTCACACACACACACACACACACACACACATATATTTATATATGTGTGTGTGTGTGTGTGTGTGTGTATGTGTGTGTGTGTGTGTGTGTGTGTGTGTGTGCGTGTGTGTGTGTGTGTGTGTGTGTGTGTGTGTGTGTGTGTGTGCGTATAGATACATACGTATATGTGTCTACATATATAATTTGCTCTAGACTTGTTATATAGTCACATCGTTTATTCCTCGTTTTTATTGTTACTGTTTCTAACTTCATTGATATAATAACTGCCATTGCTATCATCATGATTAAAGATTTTGGTACTAACACTGTACGTTATCATTATTGTTATTATTATTACCATTATCATTATAATTATTATTATTATTATTATTAGTAGTAGTAGTAGTAGTAGTAGTAGTAGTAGGAGTAGTATCATTATGGTTATTATGTTTATTATTTTTACTATTTGTTATTATCATTACTTGATTTCATCATTGTAATTCTTATTCTTATTTTTATCAGTAATCATTATCATCATCACTATTATTATCAACAACCCCTTTTCTTCCCTTCAACAACACTTCCCATCAACATCCCTTTCCCTATAACCCATCAACAACCCCTTCTCCTCCCTTCAACATCCCCATCAATAGCCCTTCCCATCAACAACCCCTTCCTCTCCCTTCAACATCCCCATCAATAGCCCTTACCACCAACAACCCCTTCCCTTCCCTTCAACAACACCTCCCATTAACATCCCTTTCCCTATAACCCATCAACAACCCCTTCTTCTCCCCCCAACATCCCCATCAATAGCCCTTACCACCAACAACCCCTTCCCTTCCCTTCAACAACACCTCCCATTAACATCCCTTTCCCTATAACCCATCAACAACCCCTTCTTCTCCCCCCAACATCCCCATCAACATCCCTCCCCGCCCTCCTTTCTCCCTCGCGTGACCTAGTACGTGCGACATCCTGCCTTGACCCCCAGTGCCTAAGCGTTGGG
>NC_061826.1:36011479-36013979 GCF_019202785.1 Penaeus chinensis | reverse complement strand
TTATTATTATCACTACTATCATCGTCATTACTATCCTCTTCATCATCATCACCATTGTCGTCGTTATGATCATTCATATCACCATTACTATTCTTCTCTTTGACTTTAAGATCACACACAAACACACACATAACACACAAACACACACACAAACACACACACAAAAAAAACACAAACACACACACACACACCCACTCACATACGCATACACACTAACACACAGACACACATACACACGCACACACACCCAAATACGCATAAACTAACACCCAAACACACACACAAACACATCCTAACACACACATCATAAACAGTTACCTCAGTCCCCTCCCCCCCTCCACCCCCACCCCCCACTCCCCTTTACAAGAGCTCCTCCTTCTGTCCTCTTGATCGCCTATCTCTTGAGACGAGAGAGTCCCATCTAATCTAAGAGGTTTAGTGTCTCGAGGTTGACCCTAAAGGTCGACCTTGTGAAAGTTTTATTCACGGTCGGCAAACAGCGCGCATCTGTCTGTCGGCCACTTGAGGTGAACTCTCGGCTGTCGCTTATGATTTTTTTAGGGGATGTGGGGGTGTGGGGGTGTGGGGGTAGGGGGGAGGGGGTTAGACTGTCGTTTAAGATTTTTTTTTTTTTTTTTTTGCTTGTTTGCTTGTGCGTGTTAAACCTGTTCTGTCTCTGTTTCTTTTCTTGCTTGTCTACGGATTTCTCTCTGTATGTCAGTCTATCGCTACTCATGTTTCTGTTTGTCTATTTGTGTGTCTGTCTGTCTGTCTGTCTGTCTGTCTGTCTGTCTCTCTCTCTCTCTCTCTCTCTCTCTCTCTCTCTCTCTCTCTCTCTCTCTCAAACACACACACAGACACACACACATACCTACCTACCTACCTATCTATCTATCTATCTACGTATCCTTTCACTAACTGACTTACTTCTCACTATTCTCATCCCTCGCGTTTTCTTCTCATTGAATTTTCACTTCTTTTGGAAGGCGAATGGACGTGGTCGCAAATAGCGTTTTCTTCTTCTTCTTCTTCTTCTTCTTCTTCTTCTTCTTCTTCTTCTTTTTAATGAAATTTGTACTTTTAGTTAATGTGACGTATCGGTTTGATTTTTTCATATTATTATGTTTATGGATTTAGATAATCTTGGTAATGATAATTATTGGTGTTATTATAATTATTGTTCTTCTACTTATCATTATTATTGTTATTATTGGAGTGTTATTGTTATTGTTTTTATCATCATTAATATTATCATTATCATTATTATTATTACGATTACCGTTTTAATTACTATCATCATCATAAATCATCATCATCATCATTATTATTTTTGTTGTTGCTGCTACTATTACTATATCTTATTGTCTTTATTGTTGTTCTATAATCATCATTATTTTTCTATTGTTATCATCGTCGTTATTATTACTAAATATATTATTATCACTGTCACCATTATTATTATATTTGTTATTTTTGTTATTATTATTATTATTAATGGCTTTTATTATTATTATTATTATCATTATTATTATTATAATTATTATTATCTTTATTATTATTGTCATCATTATCATTATTACTATCATCATTATTATCATTATTATAATTATTATTATCATCACTATTATTATCATATCGTTATTATTATTATTATTATCATTATCATAATTACCATTACTAAGATATCACATTATCATTGTCGTATACTGTGTGGTGCAGCGGTAGCAATCTCGTCTAGCAATTTTGCTGACCTGCGTTCGAATCCCTCGCCGCCAGTGGATGGTAACCCCGGCCATTCCTTGCACACAGGGGGTAGCTTAGAAGCAAAATGAAACAGACATTATGTCACACCAAGAATATCCATTGTAACAAATGGAATCAAACTAAACCTTATTACTATTACCATTATTATCATCATCATTATTGCTATTATTATTATGATTGTTATCATTATTGTTATTATCGTTATTGTCATTGCAGCGTTGTTGTTGTTGTCCTTATGATTATTATTATCCATTTATTATCATTATTAATATAAATTGCAGTGTTAATAATAACTGAATTAGTATCAATATTGTTAGTGTTATTTTTTTCATTATCATCAATGGTGATAATTATCACCATTATCGTTATCACCATCATTATCATAACCCCATAATTATCATTATTGTTACAATTATGATCATTATTATTATTATTTCTGTTACTATTAACATTATGATAACGATCTTTAGCATCATTATTTGATATTCATCTCACAAAAAAATTTCAGACTCTCTTTATTGCACTAAACATGTCCACGAGATAAAGCCAAAGATGTGAGAGTTATCTCGTCTCTTAAAGATTTATGTCTGAAGATTCTGCATGTCCTTATAATTAATGGTGACATTTCAACTTTTTTTTTTTTTTTTTTTTTTTTTTCATATATTTTTTTTCTATTTTTTTTTTTTTTTTTTTTTTTTTTTTTTTTTGTATATATAAGCAGCATCGCTAATGGGTA
>NC_061826.1:36003979-36006479 GCF_019202785.1 Penaeus chinensis | reverse complement strand
TGGGGAAAGAAGGGGCATAAGGGGGGTGGGAAGGGGAGGAAGGGGTAGTTGAAACGGAGGGGGTAGGGAGGGGTGGGAAGGAAGGGGTGGGAAGGGGGAAAGGGAGGGGAAGGGAGGGGGTGGGAAGGAGGGAGTAAGGGAGGGGAAGGGTGGGGACTTGGGAGAGGGAGAGTTTACCTTAGGGTCAAAGGTTAAAGAAGCGTGTAGGGGGAACGGGGAGGAAGGGAGAGGGTAAAAGGGAAAATTAAAGGGAGAAGTGGAGAAAGAAGAGAGAGAAGAACAAGATGAAGGAAACGTGAAAGAACACGGAAAGATATGAAAATAAATAAACAAAAAGTAATAAAGAGATAATAAGACGGAAGGAGACGAGGACACTGAAAAAAAAGAGAAAGAGAAAAAGGAAAACTAAAAGAAAAGGAGAGGAAGAAAAATGAGTTATGGAAATGAGGAGAAAGGAGAAAGGAGGAGGAGGAGGGGCGGAGAGGAGAATAGGTGAAACGTCCCTAATCAATTAATGAGAGTGATTTAATGACCCTAACAATAAAAAGGACCACTGTGACCCCTCAAACCATTTAGGAGGTCAAGTCACAAGCCCAGCTGTCGCTCTCACACGCTCCTGAGTGGTAGGCCTATGTAATTCAAGCGCCTACACCCCTTCCAATCCTTTCCTACCCTCCTCCTCCCCTCCCTCACCCCCTCTCCCCTACTCCCCTTACCTCTCTCACCCCCTCACCCCCTTCACCCCCTCATCCCCCTATACCCTTTCCTTCCCACAAGAGAAACGAAAAGAAACGAATACATTGGTTCCCATTTTATCTATATATTTATCTCTCTCTCTCTCTCTCCTTTTTTTCGTATTCTATTCCCACCTAATTACCATAACAACACGAAATCCTATGCGAACCAACACCTCGGAATCCTAACAGTAAAAAAAAAAAAAAAAAAAAAAAAAAGTCCTACTCCCCCTCCCCCTCCCCCTCCCCCCTCCCCCTCCCCCAACCCCACCACTACCCAACCCTGAAAGAGATCTTCATATTATGTCTGATTCGCTGGACTTTAATCTCTCTATTTCAGGCTTATGTCGTGGGAGACGGAAGAGAAAGGGTTGTGTGTGTATAGGCCTATGCTGGAGGGTATGCTTTCTTATTACCATTGATATTGTTATTGTTGTTGTTGTGTTCTTATCAGTGCTGTTTTTTGTTATTGTTGCTGTTTTCTTATTACCATTGTTATTGTTATTGTTGTTGTGTTCTTATTAGTACTGTTTTTTGTTGTTGTTTCCTTATTACCATTGTTATTGTTATTGTTGTTGTTGTGTTCTTATTAGTGCTGTTTTTTGTTGTTGTTGTTTCCTTATTACCATTGATATTGTTATTGTTGTTGTTGTGTTCTTATCAGTCCTGTTTTTTGTTATTGTTGCTGTTTCCTTATTACCATTGTTATTGTTATTGTTGTTGTTGTGTTCTTATTAGTGCTGTTTTTTGTTGTTGTTGCTGTTTCCTTATTACCATTGTTATTGTTATTGTTGTCATTATTGCTGTTGTTGTTGTGTTCTTATTGACATTATTGTTGTAGTTCTTCTTATTATAACTATTGTTGTTGTTACATGCCCTTATTGTTCCTGTTTTTATTTATTTTTATTGTTACCCTTGTTACCGTTGCTGATGAATATTATCATGATCTTTTTAAACCATTTTTTTTTTATTGTTATTACTACAGTGATAATACAAATGAAAAATGGCCACAACATCAAAAATAATAAAGATAATGCTACGTTATTATTATAATTGTCATTATCATCTTCATTGTTATTATTTTTGCTGCTGTTGCTATTATCATTGTTATTATTATGATTGTTGTTATTTTTTGTAATATGATACATACATACATACATATGTATATATGTGTGCATATAAGTATCTATGTATATATGTATATATGTATCCACACACACACACACACACACACACACACACACACACACACACACACACACACACACACACACACATATATATATATATATATATATATGTGTGTGTGTGTGTGTGTGTGTGTGTGTGTGTGTGTGTGTGTGTGTGTGTGTAGACAGACAGACATACAGACAGAGAAACAGAAAGCCAGAGAGTGAAGATAGTAAAAATCCCAAATATTCCTTATCCCTTATCCGGCCTTCTTAAACCGACAAGTAATCTCAAACGTGAATAAACAAGAAGGCTGAACGTGTTTCTCAAGATATTCGAACGAAGATGATATCACCAACTTACATGGAAAATGTATTTTGATAATCATATTATATATACACAAGCCTACATCTGATATCCATATAGCTAAGTAGATAGGGGTATGAAAATATGTAAACTGAGTATATAAAGATTTTTATTAATATCTCACCATGTACACATGTTCCTATGATAATGTTAACCTGCACTGCATGTCGTAATATTCAGGTGAATATTTGGCGTAAATAACGATAACACACACACACACACACACACAC
>NC_061826.1:35985888-35991379 GCF_019202785.1 Penaeus chinensis | reverse complement strand
ACCAGCCCCAGTTATCGCTCGAGCCCTCTGAGTTATCATGTGTAAGGCCTGACAGCTTGCTACCAAGATTATACTCCTACTCCCCCTCCTCCTCCTCCTCCTCTCCCCCTCCTTCTCCCCATCTTTATGCTCTTCCTTCTCCTCCTCCTTCTCCCCCTCTTTATCCTCTTCCTTCTCCTCCCCTCTTTATCCCCCTCCTTTTCTTCCTCTTTATCCTCCTCTTTCTCCCCCTCTTTATCCACCTCCTTCTTCTCCTTCTTCTCCTTTTCCTTCTCCTCCTCCTTCTTCTCCTCCTTCTCCCTCTCCTTCTCCCCCTTCTTCTTCTCCTCCTTCTCCCCCTCTTTCACCCCATCCTTCTCCCCTTCTTCTCCCCCTCTATCCCCCTCCTTCTCCCCCTCTTTCACCCCCTCCTTCTCCCTTTCTTTTCCCCCTCTTTCTCCCCCTCCTTCTCCCCCCACCTTCACCTCCAGCCGCCCTCCCACACCCTTCACCAGTCCCCCCCCCCCCCTCCTACGGTCACCCCCCCCCCCCCCCACCTATACCCCCAACCGCCCTCCGACTCTCCTATACCCACTCCCGACCCCCAGCCCCCCCCCCCCCCCCCCCATCCCATCCTCCCACTCTGCCACTTTGACCCTACTTATTCTTCCTGTTTTCTTTCTATTTTATGCTTTTAGTTTGCCTTCTCCTTGTTTATTATTTTGTCTTCTTTCTTATTTTTGTTTTCGTTTTTTCTTCTCCCTTCTCCTTCCCTGACCTCTCTTCATCTTCTTATTTCTCTTCGTCTTCTCCTGTCTGTTCCATTTTCTGCCTAATTCTTCTTCGTTATTTCCTCTTATTTGTTTTTCTATATTCTGCCTCCTTTTTCTTTCCCTCTTCATCTTCCTTTCCTTATCTCTTCTATCTTCTCCTTCTGCTTCTCTTTTATTTGATTCCTGTCTGTCCCTTCTTTCCTCTGTCCTTCCCTCCTCCTTCCTTCCTTCCTTTCCTCTCTCTCTCTCTCTCTTCGTTCCTCTCTCTCCCCTTCCTCCCCTCTTTTCTTTCCTTTCTTTCCCTTTCCTACTTTATTGTACCTCCTCTGTCTTTCTCCTTCTACATATTCCTTTTTCTCTTTCTCCCCTTTTCGCTTCTCCCTTCCACCCTCGATCTCCACTTATCCCCATTTGCTCTTCTTTGATCTCTTCGCCTCTTCTTCTTCCTCTTTCTTTCTATCTTCCTCTCTCTCTCTACTCTTGCTCCCACCCCCCTCTCTCTCTATCCCCTTTCCCCATTTGCCCTCCCTCCCTTCCCTTATCCATCTCTCCTTCTACCCTTTCCCTTTCTCCATATATTCGTGCGCAGGCCTCCCCACTTTCCACATACCCATTTCTCCTCTCTTCTCTCTTTCTCTCTCCATCTCATCTTCTGCCCCTCTCGCTACACACTTTTTTTCTCCATCTCTCCCTGTCTCCTTCTTTCCACTCCCTTTCTCTCTCCACCTCTTCTTCTCCCCTCACCTCCCTCCATCTCTCCACCTCTCTTGCTCTCCACCCCCTTTCTCTCTCCACCTCTCCCTCTCTCCACCCCCTTGCTCTCTCCATATCCATTTCTCTCTCTCTCCACTCCCTTTCTCTATCTATCTCTCCCTCTTCCAACCCCCTTTCTCACTCCATCTCTCCTCTTTGCCTTCTTCCCACCTCCCCCTCTCCCCACCCTCCCTCCCTCTCCATCTCCGCTTCTCCCCATCTCTCTATCTTTCAGACTGTAATGTACTCGTATACATTATCCTTTTTTGGATGTCCATGTTATTCCCTCTCAGATATATGCTCATCATTTACCCCGATCTTGTTTCGGTGAAGTATGAGTGTGTTTCAAGGGGAAAAAATGGGGGGGAAAAAGTTGCATCATGAGCAAACGTTTCGTTGACTAAGAGTGCATGATTTTGCCTACCCCGATCTTGTTTCGGTGAAGTATGAGTGTGTTTCAAGGGGAAAAAATGGGGGGAAAAAAGTTGCATCATGAGCAAACGTTTCGTTGACTAAGAGTGCATGATTTTGCCTACTCCTCCTCCCCACCCTACCCTCTTACTCCCTTATCTCTACTTACTTCCCCCTCCTCCCCCCCTCCCTCTCCTTCCACTCTCTCCTTATCTCTTTCCTTACTCGTTACCCCTTTTACCTCCCCTCTCCCAATTCGTCGTTCCCTCCCCTCCCCTCACCCCCCCCCCCCCTTACAGTCCGTTCCCTCTCCCTATTCCCTGTCCCCTTCTCTCTGCCCCCTCCCCTCTCCCCATCCCTTGTCCCTTTCTCTCTACCCATTCCCCTTCCCCTCCCCTATGCCTATCCTCCATCCTTTCCCTTCCTATTTCCCCATTTCCTCCTTGCAACACCGCCCCCCCCCCCCCCCCCGCCGGAAATATTTATCGGAGTGTGGCATTTGCATACATGAATATGTGTGGATACTCAGGCCGGTGAATATTTTACCGAAATCATCTTGGCGTCTTATCATGTCAAATGTATTTTATTTCATTATCATTATCATTAATGCTGTTGTTGTTATTGTTATTTTACTGTTTTTTGCATTATCATTATTATTATCATTACTATTATTATTATTATTATTATTATTATTATTATTATCATTATTAATATAATTATTATAATTATTATTATTATTATTATTATAATTATTATCATTATTATTATTATTATCTTTATCATTATTATTATTATTATTATTATCTACCCTCCTTCTCCCCCTATCACTCTCATGGTTATTATCATTATCATTTATTATTATTATCATTAGTATTATTATCATTAGTATCCTTATCATTACTATAAACATTATCAATATCTTTATTATTATTAAAATATTTGTTGTTGTCGTTTTTATTATTATTATCATTATTGTCATTATTATTATTATCATTATTATTATTATTATTATTATTATTATTATTATTATTATCATTATTATTATTATTATTATTATTATTATTATTATTATTATCATTATCACTATTACTAATATCATTATCGCCATTGTCATCATCATCATTATTATCATTATTATTGTTATTATTATCATTATTGTTATCTTTATCATTATAAGTATTATTATTACTATAATCATTATTATTGATATTGTTATTGTAATTATTATTATCATTACTATTATATTATTGTTATTATTATTATTACTATTATATTATTGTTATTATTATTATCATTATTATTATTGTTGTTATTATTATTACTGTTATTATTTTATTGTTATTATTGTTATTATTATTATTGTTATTATTATTATTATCATCATTATTATTATTATTATTATTATTATTATTGTCATTATCATTAATATTGTTACCATCATTATTATCACTATTACCATTACTATTACAATAATCATTATCATTGTCATTATTGTCATTATCATCACTAACACCATTACTATCATTACTATTATTAATATGAATACCTGTGTCCTTATTATCATGTGGTAATTGTTATTACCACCATTATTGTTATTATCATTGATATCATTGTTATTATCATTGATATCATTGTTATTATCATTGATATCATTGTTATCATCATTATTGATAATTATATTACCATTATCATTATAAATACACACACACACATACACACACACACACACATATATATATATATATATATATATATATATATATATATAAACACACACCAACACACACACACACACGCACGCACGCACACACACACACACACACACACGCACACACACACACACACGAAAAAATGACTGGAATAAAAAGTTGATCTCCACTGTTTTCTCCCAGTGGCTCCGACCCCTTGCTACTACATGACAGTCGGGAGTCACGGCTTGACCTTAAAGGGTGTCATACCTGACCCATATAGATGACCCGGAAGATGACCCAGCCTAAGAGGGAGGAGATAGGCCTAAGCCAAGAGCCGGATTATCTCGATTTATCTTTTATCTGAATAAATCGGATATTTTTGTTATTTGGGGGACTGGAATTCTTTCATTTCCTTGTGTGTGTGTGTGTGTTTGGTGTGTCGCGCACATACAAACACACACACACACACATATAAATGTATATCTCCCTCCCTCTCTCCCTCCCTCTCTCTCTCTCTGTCTCTCTCTCTCTCTCTCTCTCTATCTCTCTCTTGCTTCTTAGGAGTAATGGATATAATAAGTTTAAAAATATGTAACACACACACACACAACACACAAACAAATACACGCACAAAACAAAACAAAAATCAAAACACACATGCATATACAAACAAACAAACAAAACACAAACATTAAAAGCCAAACAGAATAAAACAAATTCGAATTAGGAATCGTAAATCGTAGCGTTGCGTTAATTGTTAAATTAATTACATAATACACTGAGTGATTTTTAGGCAAACAACGAGGACCGATTAGCATTGAGGGGAAGGCAAGAGACTTGGTGATATACTGAAAATTGCAATAAACTAGGTGCTGCAATGACGAACAGATTCACAAATACAGTTGCATAGTGAATTAATTGCAGACAGTATAATCTCTTTGACAGAAAGCACCGTGAAGAACTGATTGCATTTACTGTCATGGGTGTGTCATGCTGAATAACTTAATGGGCAAGTGTGACAAGAAGCAATAATTTCAAAATGAACAAAACCAAGATAATAGAGTCAATAAGAAATCGTTATGAAATCGATAAATCATTTCAACATGTTATAAATTTTGGAGGCCAGCTTCAACACAAAGTGAAATAAATGAGTCGCAAAATTAACATCAGAAACAATAACGTTTCTCCCCTCCCCCCCATCTCCCCCAATCCCCCCACCTAATAAAAAAAAAAGATGTATATTAGCAGGGAGAAAAGACCATTCATTATCAAGTGACTTGCCAATACAGCACAAACAAGTCAGGAAGAGATGATCCAGTGACCCAACCTTTTTTTTTTTTTTTTTTTTTTTTTACGAAGGGAGGTCACAACAGGGTCATTGTTTTTAAGTCGTTTTCTGTTACTTGCAAATTACCTTGTTTCCTCAAAACCGTCGTGTCTTTGCCGGTAATTGGATTGTTCGTTATGACCATCCAAAGTTCGTTGTTAGGTCACGTGTTGACGTAAGAGGTCACGGGAGGTCAGATGAGGTCAGGTAAAGGTCTTTTCTGCCTGAGTAGCCACTTGATGGAAGAGCGGAAGGCGTGGAATGTATTATCATTAATGTGTCTATGTTTAGTGTTGCATGAATGTTATGAATATTTCTTTTTTTATTCGTGTTCGAAGTTTTGGTGTCGATTTTATCTCTTCTGTCTATCTGTATTTTCAATGTGTCTGTCTATTTATCGCCATTCAAAACAAACTGCCGGTTTGTCTGTCTGCCTGTCTGTCTGTCTCTTTCTCTCTCTCTCTCTCTCTCTCTTTCTCTTCTCTCTATCTCTCTTTCTGTGTCTTTGTCCCCTTCTTCCTCCATCCCTATTCTTTCCTCCTCCTCCCCTTGTCTAC
>NC_061826.1:35963388-35968388 GCF_019202785.1 Penaeus chinensis | reverse complement strand
GGAGGGAGAGAGGAAGAGAGAAAGGGAGGGAAGAAGAGAAAGGGAGGGAAGAAGAGAGAGGGAAGGAAAGAAGGGAAGGAGAGAGGGAGGGAGGGACGGAGAGAGGAAGAGAGGGAAGAAGAGAGAGGGAAGGAAAGAAGGGAAGGGGAGAGGGAGGGAGGGAGGGACGGAGAGAGGAAGAGAGGGAAGAAGAGAGAGGGAAGGAAAGAATTGAAGGAGAGAGAGAGGGAAGGAGAGAGGGAGGGAGGGTTGGAGAGGGGGTCAGGCAACAGGATCTGTCATGGATGGAAAGCTGATAGGTGTGGGCGGGGGTGTGGGTGAGGGTGAGGATGAGGGCGAAGTAGAAGGCGGGATACGGGATAGAGGATGGTGGTAGTGGGAAAGAGAAGAGATGGAAGAGGAGAGGAGAATGTAAGATGAAAAGAGAAGAGGAAAGAGGAAGATGAGGGGACACGGAAGCGAAGAAACGCAGGGATGAAGAGGAAGAAGAGAAAGATGTAGCTAGAATAGGAGAATAAGGAGGAAGAATAAGAAGGAGAAAAAACAGAAGAAGAAGAAGACTTAAAACCGAGCAAAAAAAAAAAGACAAAAAAAAAAAAAAATGAAAAAAGAAAAGAAAATCACACTATCAGCCAAAAAGAAAACGGACATAAAATCAAAGTTGAAAGAAAACGGGAAGGAAAAAACAAAACAAAATGGCGGCAAAAAGATTTTTCCAAAATATCCACTTATAAAATAAAGACTTAAAACACGAAAATAAAGAGAAAAGGAGATAAAAGAGGAAATGAAGTTATCGTATAAAGAGGATAGAAAGAGAATTAGCGAGTGTAAGAGGGTTAATGGTGAGGAGATGAGGAGAGTTGGCGGGAGAGACGCACTTAGGGGGGTGGGGGGGGGATTGAATAGAAGGAGGAAGAGAAGGAGGAGGAGAAAGGAGGTCGGAGGAGAGGGAAGATGGGGAAAAGGAGAAGCGTGAGTATAAGGAAGATGGGAGATAGGAGTTGAGAGAAGTGGAGAGGAAGAAAGAGGAAGGAAAGTAAAGGAAGAAGAGAATGAGAGAATACAGAAAAGAAAAGGGAGGAAAAACAACAGATAAAAAAAAAATAGAAGAGTGAAAAATGTAGAGCACGCTAAACGCAAGAAATATCTATTAACGCAATCGGCACGGATGGCAAGAATACATGCCATGCCCACTGTAATATAACTTAAATAACTTAATTTATTGTACTTACACATAGATGGCTCTACAAGTGCTTAGTCACCAAGGAGTCAGTTATTAGTCCTACCTATCTCACCTGTTTACCCTTTTCCTCGACTTTTTGAAAGGGTCTTTCGTATCATCTCATTGTCTTAAACGTTACCAATATTTAAATAACGATTTAATAATCATAGCATCAATAACAATAATAGCAGTATCGATATCAGTTATATTAAAAAGAAAAAAACACATTTTTCCACTAATTCAAGGAAAAGGGAAATCAAGAGCAGTCATTAGAGCTTACTGATAGACTCCTTTGCCGGCTGAGAGCACATGTGGAGCCATCTGTATGTAACAAAATTCACAAAAAAAAAAAAAAAAAAAAAAAAAAAAAAAAAAAACTACAGGGGACAGAACGTAAATCCGTGGTGGTTGGGTTAATAACGAAGGCAAGAATAACGAATCAACATCGGCATAGCTGTAACGAAAATAAAAGGGTAAACAAGGAAAATAACAACAACAGCAACAATAACAAAACAATGGTGAATAATACAACAACATCAGCAGCGGATAAAACAACACAACATATATATAAACAATAAATACATATAAACAACAACAACAACAGGTAATCCAACAACATCAACAACAACAACAGCAACATATCAGGCAACAGTAACAGCTAACACAACAACAGATAAGATAACAACAGCAACATATACTCCAACAACAACACCACCACCACCACCAACAACAACAACAAAATCAACAACAAGAACACCAACACCACCACCACCAACAACCCCAACAACAACAAACAAATAAACCAACAACAGATAAGACAACAACAACACCACCACCACCACCACCAACAACAACAACAACAACAAAATCAACAACAAGAACACCAACACCAACAACAACAACACCAACACCACCACCACCAACAACACCAACAACAACGAACAGCTAAACCAACAACAGATAAGATAACAACAACACCACCAACAACAAACAAACACCAAAGACAACAGCAACATCAGTATGCAAATGAAACCGAGAAGGATCCCCACGTGAGGCTGGATGAACAATGATCTCACAAACGATAAAGTTAATAATCATACATAATCACCCTAATTATCACGATGATATATAAAAAAAGTAAACAAACCAAAACAAAAAAAGAAGAAGAAAATAAATGATATGAATAATGTAAATAATAACGACGATAATTGCAATAATTATGGGACTAACCGGAAGAAGGGGGAAAGGAAGATAGCGATTAAAAAATGGGGGAATTTAGTGGAAGGAATAAAATACGCGAAAGTCAGAAGGGAAAGAGGGGAAGGGACGATAACAGGGTGGAAGGGAAAGGTCAGATTAGTAACGATGGATAAAAGAGGGAGAAAGCAGGGAGTGAATAGATAGATATAGAAAGATAGATTGATAGATAAATAGATAGAGTAAGAGAGAGGGAGAGAGATAGAGAGATAGATAGATAGATAGAGAGAGAGAGAGAGAGAGAGAGAGAGTCAGTCGGACAGACAGACAGACAGAAAGACAGCTAGATAGATAGATAGACAGATAGATAGATAAACAGATAGAGTGAGAGAGAGAGAGCAACTGGGGCCAACATAATAATTAACGCAATTAAGAACAAAGAACTTGCTGTCATCATTAAGCCTCGAATCAGGAAACAACCTAATTGCTTTTAACGTTACGATTATAATCAGAAACAAAGTTCTTAAGTTGTCTTCATTTTCTTTGAGTCGAATTTCCGAAAGAGAGGGGGGCGCGGGGGGGGGGGGGGGCACTGTGTTTCTTGTGTATAAAGACCAGTGGATAGGATTATGTATGTAGGTATGCATAGAGCTTGTGTGTGTGTGTGTGTGTATGTATGTGTATATATATATATATATATATATATATATATATATATATATATATATATATGAGTGTGTTTATATGTATGTGCATATATATATATATATATATATATATATATATATATATATATATATATATATATATGAGACAGAGACATAAAGAGAAAAAAACAAAAAACAGCCAGGCAGATAGACAAACAGAGAGGCAAACAGGCAGAAAGAGAGGAAGAGAGAGAAAAGCAAGGAGAAAGCGAAAGAGGGGAGAGAGAGAAAAGCAAGGAGAAAGCGAAAGAAGGGAGAGAGAGAAAAGCAAGGAGAAAGCGAAAGAAGGGAGAGAGAGACAGCAGATGAACAGAGGGCAGAGGACCGCGCCTTAAGTCCCTCGCAGAATTGATGAGTTCCATCGTTGCCTGTCTGTTAATTCAACCTCTGCCTGTGTTGCTGTCTGTCTTTCTGTCTGTCGGTACTTGTCTGTCTATCCGTCTGTATGCCCGTATATTCCTTCTTTCTCACGTCGCTTTTATTTTCTCTTTATGTATATCTTTCTTTCTTTCTCTCTTTTTCTGTATTTTTCTTTTTCTCTTTCTCTCTCTCTCTCTCTCTCTCTCTCTCTCTCTCTCTCTCTCTCTCTCTCTCTCTCTCTCTCTCTCTCTCTCTCTCTCTCTCTCTCTCTCTCTCTCTCTCTCTCTCTCTCTCTCTCTCTTTCTCTCTCCTTCTCCCTCTCTTTCCTTCTTTCTCTTTCTCTCTCTCTCTTTATTTTCTCTTTATGTATATCTTTCTTTCTCTCTCTGTTTTTCTTTCTTTTTTATTTCTCTCTCTCTCTCTCTCTCTCTCTCTCTCTCTCTCTCTCTCTCTCTCTCTCTCTCTCTTTCACTCTCCATCTCCCTCTCTCTCCCTCTCCCCCCCCCCCCCCCTCTCTCTCCATCTCCCTCTCTCTCCCTCTCCCCCCCTCCTCTCTCTCTCCAGCTCCCTCTTCTCCCTCTCCACCCCCTTCCCTCTCTCTCCATCTCCCATTCCCTCCCTCTCCACCCCCCCCCTCTCTCTCCCTCTCCCTCTCTCTCCCTCTCCACCCCCCCCCCTCTCTCTCTCCATCTCCCATTCCCTCCATCTCCACCCCCCCTCTCTCTCCATCTCCCTCTCTCTCCCTCTCCACCCCCCTTCCTCTCTCTCTCCCTCTCCCATTCCCTCCCCTCTCCCCCACCACCTATATTTACAGCTGTTTCTAATATCCGGATTAAGTCGTTCGTCACATCGCCACGGAATAGAGAGTGGGGTGGGTGGGGGGGGGGGGTAGGGGGGGAAGATGAGAAGATCTGAAGAAGAGATGAAAGGTGGAAGAGAAGGGGGAGGGAGAGGGGGGGGGGAGATAAGACTTTTCCCCTAATTTCCGCTACACACTGTCTATCTGTTTGTCTACCTATCTACCTATGGAAGTATGTATGTATGTATGTACGTATGCATATACGTTTGCATGTATGTATTTATGTATGCATTTATGTATGTATGTATATGTATGTATATAGGTACTGATGTATACATGTATGTATGTATGTATGTATGTATGTATGTATGTATGTATGTATGTATGTATACATGTATGCATTTATGTATGTATGTATATGTATGCATATAGGTACTGATGTATACATGTATGTAAGTATGTATGTATGTATGTATGTATGTATGTATTTATGATTGATTGATTCGGTCTGATGATGATGATGCCTGAGAATTATAATGACAATAATAACAACAATAACAACAATAACAAAAACAACAGTATAAACAAAAATAATAATGATGATAATCAATAAACATATAAAAGCAACAAAAGACAAATCAATAGTGAAGTTTGCACACACTTTCTCTTTCCCGAAGTTAAATACCCTGCGAAGGAGAGAAACGAAAGAATGGGA
>NC_061826.1:35950481-35955788 GCF_019202785.1 Penaeus chinensis | reverse complement strand
GCTTTCACCTAACTACTTTGTGTATGTGTGTATATGTGTATGTTTGTATGTATGTTACTCTCTATGTGTTTGTTCTTTTTTTGTGTGCTTTCATGTATGTTTCTGTGTGTATCTGTGTTTCCATGTGCGTCTGTTTGTGTGTGTGTGTGCGTTTGCATATGCATGTGCGTGAATATATGCATCTATATAAGGTTGCAGAAAGGGAGAAGGAATGACCCGGCGCATGCTAATCTATTAATGTACCTTCCTTGTTTATATGCATACGAGCTCGTTAATTGTTGCCTGGAAGTTCTAAATAACAATCAGAGTGTGAACAAAACCCCCCTTACGGTACATATTCTCCTTCAGATTATTATTCAAGGGTTATTATCCTTTGGTTTCACACTAAATGATGATAGAGTTATTTTCCTATGCTTAGGTTGGTTAAGTAGGCTATTATCTATGTTATTTTAATTATCAATATATAAATAAAAAGATACGTATGTACATATATATGAATATATATATATATATATATATATATATATATATATACATACATACATATATATATATATATATATATATATATATATATATATATATATATACATACATATATAAATATACATGTACATTCACATACACTTATATTTACATATACATATACATCCTTATACTTATCATTATCAATATATATTTTTCATTATTGGTATTGTTACTATTGATATTGTCATTATTATCATTATTATTGTTAATATTATTATCATTATCATTATCAGTATTATTTCCAGATCTGAATCCTTTTTACCTCTTAGGATTCATATCTGGATTGCAATATCGGTAATGTTAGCTTTTGCAATAGATGTAGATGATGAAGATAATGATTATGATAACGATAGTGATGATAATAATAGTAATAATAATAAAACAACGGTGACTAAATTGATAATGATAATTATGATAATGTGTATGTGTGTTTCCTTGTGTGTGTGTGTGTGTGCGTGTTCGTGTTCGTGAGTGTTCATGCGCGTTCATATATGCGCGTTTGCGTGCGTGTACGTGTGAGAGTGTGTACGCATTCGCATGTATGTATGAGCGTGTACCTGTGGGCATAAAACCCTGTTATTTTTAACCTTTCTCGCCTTGTAATGAATATACTCTCCATTACGGTCTCTACTAACGACACTAATGGCCGTTGCGCCCCTTATTTTTGAGCATGTTAAGGACCTCGCGAAGAAATAAGTTAAGTAACGAAGGAAGAAGGGAAGGAGAAGGGAGATAGAGAGAGAGAGAGAGAGGGAGAGAGGGACAGGGAGAGGGAGAGGGAGAGGAGTAGGAGGAGGGGATGGGATGGGTTTGGATAGACAGAGAGGAGAGAAGTAAATAGATAAGTAGGTGGGGAAGGAAGCTGAGAGAGAGAGAGAGAGAGAGAGAGAGAGGGAGAGAGAGAGAGAGAGAGAGAGAGAGAGAGAGAGTGAACCCCCCCTCTTTCCTCTTTCCCCCTCATTCCCCTTCCTCCCCCACCCCACTCCCCTCGCTTCTCCTGCTGTGCCTCGCGAACTGCTTGCCAAAGGGGTCTTTCTGCAATTATGGCCCTTTTTGTGTGAATTCTCTGCGTGTTGCCATACACAGGGGTCGCGGGGAGCAGGTGTGTGTGTCGAGGGGAAGAAGGGAAGGGGGAGAGGGGGGTTAGCGTTGGGGGCGAAGGGAGAGGAGGGTAGGTGGGTTGATAGATAAATGAATAAACGAATAATTAAATATGTAAAATATATGTGTGTGTATATATATAAATAAATAAATATATATATATATATATATATATATATATATATATATATATATATGTTTATGTATATATCCATACACACATACACACATATATATGTATACATATATATATATATATATATATATACACATAAATACACATATGCACACACACACACACACACACATACACACACACACACATATATTTATATATATGTGTGTGTGTGTGTGTGTGTGTGTGTGTGTGTGTGTGTGTGTGTGCACGCACATACACTTTGTGTTTATTTGTATCTTTGAATGACATATCTGAACTATAAACCGATATATGACACTTTAAAATCAAAACCAAGTTGGAAAATCACACCAAAAACATACAAGAAAACTGAGAAACTAAGAAAGGATTAACAAACCAGCAAGGACAAACAAACAGGGAACAAACAAACAAACAGACAACAAAGATATTCTAATCAAAGTAAAACAAACAAACAAGTAACGGCAAACAAAGAAAAGAAACAATTACATCCTGTAAATTACTTGCATGTAAACCGCGCTTTCGAGAGCATACAATTAAGTAAAAATCACTCCATTCATATCACTGAATTATGAATAAGGAGGATTATATATAAAAAGCGTAATAACACTGCGGGAAAACTTTTTAAAATGGAAATTGTGAAACCCTATTACGAGTTTTTTTACGTAAAGGGGGGGGGAAAGGTACGTAGTGTCGAAAATAATGATAACAGGAAAGCAAAAAAAAAAAAAAAAAAAAAGAGAGAGAGAAAAAAAAAAAAGGATTTAAATATGTGATATGGACCGAAAGATTATATGAAATTTACTGATATAATACTATTGATAAAAATAATGGTAGCGCTGAATACCGTTACTGCAACATTTGTCATTATATAATGTTGATATTTATATTATAATTCCTACTTTTTCTGCTGCTACTATTACTACTACTACTGCTACTACTACTGTCACTACTACTACTATTGCTACTACTGTTACTACTACTACTACAATTAATGATAATAATAACAATGAGAAATGATAAAGATAAGACGATAATGATAATGATGATGAAAACAACAACAACGAAAATTACAACAACAATGAAAATAGTGACGACAGTGATAATAATAAAAGAGACGAAAGGAACGCCAACAAAAAAAACAAAAACAACAAAAAAACAAAAAAAAACATCCTCAAGCAATACTAATAATACCGTGCAAAAAAAAAAAAAAAAAAAAAAAAACACCACGCAAATCCACAAACAAATAAACTGATAAAAACAAGAAGAGAAACACGATGCGAAATACACGATAAGGAAAGAAACACATAATTATGGACATCATCTGCAGTTTGAACAGCAGGAGGCACATAATTACTAAAGTATATTCGTGGGGAGAGAGAGAGAGAGGGAGAGAAAGAAGAGTGAGAGAGAGAGAGAAAGGAAGAAGAGGGGGGGAGAAGGAAAGAGAGAAAGGAGAGTGGAAGAGAGGGGAAAAGGGAGAGGACATGAGGGGAAGAGAGGGAGGAAAAGGAGGCTAGAGAGAGAGAGAGAAAGAGAGAGAGAGAGACAGACAGACAGACAGACAGACAGAAACAGACAGACAGACAAAGAAAGTCGAAATTGGCGTTGTATGGGATGAGGCGGAATTAGACGTAAGGGAATACGGACGAAAACTAAATAAATATGGGGAGAAGGAAGGGAGGGGAGAAAAAGTGACCGTGTTGGCGACAGCAGAGGGCGGTGTCAGCAGGCTTCCCAGCAGGAGAAGGAATTAAGGAGCAGTTGCGTGTGGAAGTAATGAGAGCAGGACGAATATAAGAGAGAAAAAAGGAGAGAAAAAAAGGAAAATGGAGAGAGGGAAAGAGAGAGAGAGAAATGGAAAAATCGGAGACAGATTTGAAGGAAAAGGTAATAAAATAGTTAGAGTGAAGCAGTAAATTGTTTTCTGAGAGAGAGGGGTGGGGGGGGGGGGGCAGGAGATAGAGAGAGAGAGAGAGAGAGAGAGAGAGAGAGAGAGAGAGAGAGAGAGAGAGAGAGAGAAAGAGAGAGAGAGAGAGAGAGAGAGAGAGAGAGAAATAAGGGGGCAGGAAAGATATATATATATATATATATATATATATATATATAGAGAGAGAGAGAGAGGAGAGAGAGAGAGAGAGAGAGAGAGAGAGAGGCAGACAGAGTAAGAAAGGCGATAATCAAAACAAGAGGGTAAACAGAGCGCCCAACAGACGCCAACAGACGGCAGGCAACAGGTGAACCTCGGCAACACCAGATAACATAGCGCATGACGTAATGAGGTTGTAATAGCGACAATAATGGGGGAAATTTTCCTTCCTAAAATCAGGTCTTAAGAATGCAATTAAACTCCCTCTCTCTCTCTCTCTCTCTCTCTCTCTCTCTCTCTCCCCCCCCATAGTTCCCTTTCGTTCGCTTCCTCCCCCTCCCTCCCTTCCTCTCTCCCTTTCCTCGCCCCTAATTCACCCTCCACCTCCCTCTTCAAGTTTCTCTCCCCCTACCTTCTCCCTCCTGCTCCTCCTCCCCCCCCCCCCAAACAATCAATTCCCCCCTCACCCCCCATACCCCCTCTTTATCACGCGAACGTCGCTTCCAACCCTCTCGACACATTTTTAGGCTATGATTCGACAAAAATAGGCATAAGTTTGTCTCGCTATTATCGCCCACACACATACATGGTCGCAGACACACACACTCAACCACGAACAAACACACACACACACAAACACACACACAAACAAACACACACACACGAACAGACACAAACAAACACACACACACACACAAACACACACACACACCCGGACAGACACAAACAAACACACACACACACACACCCGGACAGACACAAACAAACCCAATCAAGCACAAACAAACACACACACACCCGGACAGACACACACACACACACACAAACAAACACACACACCGAAACAAACACAAACACACACACACACACCCAGCCACATGCACCCACGCACACACACACCCTGAGGGTACAGCCAACGTCAGCCTTGTTTCTGCTAATGTCAGCTATTTAGTGACTGTTATCTTCGTCACTTATGCAAATGCTAATTGAACGAAGGTGCAGGGGGCCGAGAAGATGCCATGCCCACCCCGACCAGGAAGGGCGACGATCCCGTGTGTCTCCGAGGCTATTTTCGCCCTTGTTGCGCGTCTCCCGAGTGGTTCGTTCTTGTGAAGCAGCGTTCGAGTCTTTGGAAGTGATTTGTGAGTGGTTCGGATCCGCCGGCCCGAGCGCTCTTGATTAGCGCGCGGTCGTTTGTTCGCCTCGCGCTCTTATTCGGACGCCGCTCTTGCCCCGCTTGATTTTTGTTGTTTTGTGCTTGATTTGTTTGTTGTTTGTTTGTTGTGCTTGATTTTGTTTTTGTTGTGCTTGATTTTTTTGTTGACGTTTTTTTTTGCTTGTTCACTTCGCCGCTCTTATTCGGACGCCGCTCTTGCTCTGCTTGATTTTTGTTGTTTTGTGCTTGATTTTTTGTTTGTTATGCTTGATTTTGTTT